>NC_142602.1:24434810-24693527 GCF_041222555.1 Hakea prostrata
GAAGACCAGATGCAAAGAGGAAAGGCGATTTGTCATACATCCAATAAGCAAGCATGGACTGATATGCTCGCTTGGTTCAATGGAACATTTGGATCCAAAAATGAAAAGTATTTATCGAAATGGAAATTCTGCTAGAGGAGAATTTGTTTGCCTGGGATGAGAGAACGATAAACGTTAACAGCTGATGATTTGGTCTGGGATTCGTATATCAACAAGGTGCATTGCTTGTTCCACTCAAATTTATACAACTTGACTGCGTTGTTGTCAATTAGTCAGTCCCATTTAGTGGTGTTGAGGCTTAGTTGAGCTGAGAACTATACTGTTGTGCAATTGGAACTAACTTGTGCATAAATGTTTAGTTAGAACCTGATGCACAGTCCTTCGAGATTAAAACACTTTTGAACTAGAATGATTTCTGTTTGACATTTAGTTACGCAACTGCTGATGGAAAATATGGCCATTAAGTCGTGTGGTAGACAATAATGATGACTCATTCAAGTTATTATGTGGATAATAATGATGATCCACTAGTAGTAAAGATTTGTTAGATTATTTTATTTTTAAGTAATTTCTGATAACCACCAAAGTTTCTGACTTCCAACTTCTGCACACACTTCACTTCCGGAATTTTTTGGATTCATAGATTGGTTTTATATTTATTTCTCAAGCAATTGAAACCTTGTAAAGAGAGAAAGAGTAGAAAAAAATTTAGATTAATGTTAGTCAAATAACTATATGGTGTTTGCATATAAGAACCGAAGCACAAGGGACAAGGGTTTGGTATGAAGATATGATATTGGGGGAAAAAAAAGAAGAAGATATAATAAATTACCACGTAAAATGTTTTGTTTTTTGTTTTTAATACGAATTTCTTTTACTGTTGTGCCAAGAAAGTCACTTTCGTGTAAAATACTGAAATTAAAGTCATGTGTCATGCAATATCTCACTGAATGCTAGGCAGCTAGCTCAACCTCTTCATGTTGTTAATGAACATGAGCTTTATGTTTTTTTTTCAAATGGACAGCATGTAGGTTTCTGCCTGATTTTATAGCATTTTGGCAGTTTGGTCCAATGTGTAGATGCTATTAGTATGTTAACTATAGATGTAATGAATAAACATGTTTCTTGTTCCTCCTGACCCAGCATTCCATCTTCTTACCAAGCCAAGACTATGGAGGTTACTGATCTATTCTGTTCAACTGTTCAATGTTTGGACAACACGGGCTGTTGACTATTGATAGCTCAGACTGTAACTAGTGATCCTGCATAAATATGGATGATCTTGTGTTGGCTATAACATTTCCAATGATCTGACCACCTGATTTGTTAAAACACTGGTGAGCATGGTTGTCAAATTTCTACTGCTCCCTTGGACTGGGATTGAGACCAGGGCAATCATATGATAGAACTATAAACTTTATTTTCAGTTACTCAGGAAGTCGCAAACTTCCATTACTTGTGGATTGGCTTTAAGATTGAATGAATGAAGGATTCCTAATGGAGAATGCTTCGTATAGAGTCTTAGGTTTTCAATGAAGTTACGGACTTTACAAAAAGTTAGGGGAGGAAAATACATCAACAAAAAGTGTGATTGTTTTGTGAAGTGAATTTTTGTTTTCCAAATCAATGAAAATGACTTTCACTATATTGTGAAAATTGCATATTTTTTTATGAAAAATATACAAAAGATACAAGGCTATATTTCTGATTATCCTTGCTTTCAAAATTTTATCAGAATGTTCCTATTTGTCCCAAAGTTGAGTATTTTTTCTCTTCTTTTCCCTCTTATTGCCCCTATTGCTGAAGTGATCCCTTGATTTATTTGTGGCCTTCTAGGAACCTTCTGAAGCCCCAATCTCATATTGTTCTGTAGCAGCAATGAGAACAGTGCCATAACCAGAACTTATGAAATTTCCTCCCATTTGCAACTAATTGGGGGGGGGGGGGGAAGACTTAGCAAAATGTTGCTGAAACATTCCTACAATTACGTATCTGTGCTGCATGTGCTATGTTCATAGTTGTCAAGGTGTTGCCTAGGCGACGTGACCCTTTTCTGGGTCAAGGCAACCTGGTGTTGCCTTGTTGTCTAGGTGGTGCCTTGGCGCCTTGCTTGGTCTCACCTTGGTTTTTGTTGTCCTCTATTGCCTCGCCTTTCCTTGACATCTATGGCTATGTTAATTCATCTTTGTACTAGGATATTGTTATAGGGATAACTGAACATCAGGTGCCTTTAAACATCCTGTGTGCCATGTCCAAAGTGATAATTATATTTCAGGGTTGCTACAGCTGCGGTCTAGTTTTTGATGAAGCAATCAAATCTTTTCTAGAAGTTTAATATCAGACATTGATAGGGTTTGTAACTTTTCAGGGGAAGGAGCAGTTAGCCAAGGATTTGCAGCAACTGAGTATTACTAGGACAGAGTGGATGCCACCAATGGATCTTTATTTTATTGATCTTATGCTAGTCCAGTTTTAGAGAGGAATAAGATTGATCATACATACAACAAGCAAGCATCGGTGGCACCTGCAATGAGAGGGAAAAGAAGGCCACAAATAACATTACAGTCCTAGAGCAGAATGCTTTTTACTGAGATGAAATACCACTTAAAGTAACAGATAATGATATGTCTGGGATGCTTATATCAAGGTTATAGCATATTAATATAAGTTTTGTAGAATTTCTATGTTGATTGAAGCACCTGCAGCTCAATTTGATAAAAAAAACATTTAGGCACATCCGCTTCATAAAAAAGTCAGATTGTTACTATATTCTCAGGTGCACAATTTTATAAAACAGCTGTCCTTCAAACCAAAGGAGGAGAGGGGAGGAGTAGAAGAGGAAAATAAATAGGTGAAGGAGATGAAGAAATGGCACATCAGCACTGGCTAGGAGCTAGAGCTATGGCACCCAGAACAGCTAGTATTGAATTTGGTAATTTTTTTCTTTTTTATCTAAATTTTTTAAGGTTTTTATGCCAAGAAAATCTACAATTGAAGCTATTTAACTTTTTAAGAGACTTATGGAAAGATCTTCATATGGTTTTTATTGACCTAGAAGTCCGTAGAACGTTAATTTGGCAAGGACAAGATAAAAGAAATTTTGTAATTAAATTTGTGGACATAGTCAAGGAAGAAAATTCGACCGAAACAGGAATTTCGACCTTGCAAAAGGCCCAAATCTCGACGTTTCGGTCGAAATTTCGATCAAAACTGGACACTTTTTCTGAAAATTGGAACTTCAATTTCGGGCCTCATATGGACTCAAAATGATTTGGATTTTTGTATACTACCTATTTCAAGCATAATAAACACAATGGAACTAGTATTTTGTAAAAAACAAAACTATTGAAAATTTATCATTCAAGTATACTAACAAATGATTGGTTCCGACAAGTGCAAACTGTATTGCATACATGCATAGAATCTAAAACATACATGAATTGTTTGGTAGAATGATTACATATACAACAAGTCAACAAAATAAAATGACCGACTAGATCAAGTGATGGTGTCTCAAATATATTAAGCTAAAGCCTATATATCATATATACATAAAATAAAAATACATAATTTTAGAAAATAATTATTAAAATAAAAAAATGAAAAAATGGTAGCAAATAATAAAAAGATAAGTTTAACAAAACACAATTATAGATCATAGTCCTAGGCTAAACATATATTAATTTCAAGGCAATACAAGATCATTTAAGGCATGAACAAAACAAAAATAAAAAAAGGGGAAGTTTGGAACTGTTGGGTGTGGCTCATGCTTCATATTCTATTGTTGCTGGAGTTTCCTTTGTAGTTGTTGTGGCTTAGGAGGTGTTTGGAGGCAAAAAATGAGCAAAAGTGGTGTTTGAAGGCAAAGGAGTAGTGAAAATTAGGTGAAAATGGGATAGAAATCAACAAAAGCTAAGGAAAAACAAGTTGGAATGCTGATATGTCGAAATTTTGGTCGAAATGGTCGAAATAGTCAAAATTTCAGTCTATACGAAACGATATGGATACATTTCGTGCCTACTACTACATTTCGTTTCGATTTGGATTTTTGCAGGCATTTCGGTCGAAATTTAGACCATTTCGATCGAATTTTCTTCCATGGACATAGTTAAAAATATGTATGATGTTTCAATGACAAGTGGAGGATAAGATGATAAATTCCTGATTATAGTTGGGCTACATTAGGGATCATCCTTAAGCCTATATTTTTTGGCACTTATAATGGATGATTTAACCAAAGACAATCAAGATGAGGTTCCTTGGTGTATGCTTTTTGCTAATAATATTTTTTCGGTAGATGAGAGACAAATAGGGATCAAGACAAGTTAGAATCATGGAGAGCAACTTTGGAATCAAAAGGCTTTAAACTAAGTAGACCGGAGATGGAATTGAAAGTCAACCTAAAGGGGATTTTGTCTTTTCTATTAGATAAGCCCAAAATGAATAAAATAATTAAAGCTAGACAAGGGTAGAGGTGAATTTCTAGAGGTTCAATTTAATTGAGTCTACGTCCACTTCTCTATAACTTTAGAGAGATTTCCACTAGTGAATCCCTTTCCATTCAGTAGGTGGGATACAAGAACTTGTGCACAATCTTGATCAAGGCAACGAAACCTTTACAATCTTGATTCAGGGCAAGAGTACCCAATCTCTTATGGATGGGAGTGCCCTTGTGCCTTCACTGTAAGTCCAATCTAGGGATTTGGTATAACAACAAATAAAGATAAGAAAGATGCTGCAGAGAAGAGTGAGGCACAAACCCTTGAATGATTGCAATGGTATGAATAATGCTCTATAGTCTCCTTCGCTTGCTTCTTCTTCTTGTTTTTGCTTCAGGAAGACCTCCTTGAGTTTTAGATGTCAAGCTTTAGATGTAGAGCAAAGGAACTTTAAAGGGGCTCTAGATTCATTGGGAGACTAGTGCTAGGATCACAAGTAATAGTAGGCCAGTTGATGTTTTGGCAATTGTGATTAGGACTATCATTAAGAGCCCTACTTATGGGAAAAAGTTGGGTTTGATTTGGATCCCAACCAATAGAAAGCAGTTGTTGGTTGACCTACTGAAACTAGCGTTTCAAATATAGTTTTTGGAGCTTATCTTGACAATCAACCGATACTTTGAGTGTCAGCCTGTCGGTCAACCAGTAGCCCAGACTGTTGAAATCATGAGGCTACTATTATCTGATGGTTGTGGTTTGATGGTTGACCGAGACTCTGACCATCACCTTTTTAGGACTTTCCAAAATTGATTTTTGAATTTGGTCAACTATCCAAAAGTCTGACCTAATAGTACTTAATGCACATGTATTTTAGATTGCAAAATATATGAAGATGCAATTTTATGCAATTATATGGTGCTGTATGTCCTAGTCTAATTTGGCTTCTTGATTCTTCTTCAGTTTTAAGCTTTTGAAGTGTATCTACGTTTGTAAAGTTCTGATGAGCTCTTGTGTTGATGCCTTCTTTTGTGTTTGGGGACGGCATTCGGATAGATTTAGTGCATTGTATGCTGTTTGGATACTTTTGCTTGTACACCCATATGCATCATATTTGTCATGTCATTCTTTATCTTTCACACAAGTAATATGTTAGTGTACTAGTCTTTGTGTTTGTACTCATCAAACCCAGTGAGGGTAAAGGGGTCATTTCTCAATAAAAATATGTAGTGTAACTTTGATCCTGAGTAGATGGATGATGAGGTGGTGAAACTTGATGAGAAGGAGATTCCATAAAGCAATTATATTAGGTACCTTGGCTTAGTTACAAATAAAGAAGGTTATATAGAGGATTATGTTTCCAAAGAACTAAAATAGGGTGGGTGAAGTGGAGAGGTGCATCCGGGTCTTGTGTGATTGATGTATCCTTTAAAGCTCAAAGGAAAATTCTTTACGACTATCTTATGACCAGCTCTGATGTATGGTCTAGAGTATTGGACTGTTAAAGAAGCATCATATGGATAACCTTTGTGTGGAAAAAGCGAGGATGCTAAGATTGATGAGTGGCAGAAGAAAAATAAGGTTAGGAATGACCATATTAACGCTAGTCCGGTAGTAGCTTTGATAAATGATAGGCTAAAAAGATCAATTGACGTGGCACAACCACGTTCAACGGAGCACCTTAAATGGCGTTGCACGGAGAAGTGGGATTTAGTCTAGATTGAAGGAACTAGAAGAGATAGGGCCAGACCTAAGATAACCTTTGAAGTGTTGAGAAGGATATGCATGGCTTAGGCCTTGTAACATGTATGGCCTCAAATAAAGCTTAATAGAAGGCATGGATCCATGTAGCCGACCCCATTTAGTTGGGATAAGCCTTTTTTTTTTGTTACTCCCTCTGTATGCCCTATGTAATTTTAGAAAAGTATTATTGCTATCAAGCTCCTTAATCATCATATATATTGTCCTCTCTAGGTCATCATAATTATAACTAGAAATAGGAAATATACTCATTCATCTCTCTATCTTTTCCATGTATATTAACTTAAAACAGGGAATTTAGTTTTTAATGAACTTAATACTCTTTATGTAAGGAAGTTCAGGTGAGATACAATCTATTTATTATCCATTTGGTAAGTTCATCACTCATTTAATAATTAAGGTCAATGATGGATACGTGACTGACTTACTGTATTCCCAGGTATTTGATTTTACAAAACAACTGTCTTTCTCTTAGCCAGAAGAGAAGGAGACAAAGAGACAGCATAAACAGCATTGGCTAGGAGCTAGAACTGTCATAACCAGAGCCCCTAGTATTAAATCATGTAATTTTTGTTTTTTCTGACAATTTTTTTTAAAGGTTACTGTGCTAAGAATTTTGTTGTCTACTCTGTGTACCCCCTATATGATTTTTTGAAAAGTTATATCATTGTATAATCCATTGACTGTCATGTGTATTGTTACTTATGTTATTACCGTTCCGTAGAACTGTGGTTCTCTCTAGGTTCATGATGATTATAATTACAAATAGGAAATATCATAACTTGTCTTACTATCTTTTCCATATATAGTAACTTAAAAGATGGAATATAGGTTTGAATGGTCTTAAGACTCTTTAAATAAGGTATTTTAGATGAGATACAATCTCATAATTACCCATATAGGAATTTCATCATTCATTTAGTAAGGCCAACAAGAAATACGTAATGTACTTGCTATATTCTCAGATATTTAATTTTACAAAACAGCTGTCCTCCTTTTAACGAAACGAGGATGAGGAGGAGAAGAGGAAGAATAAATTGAAGAAGAAGAAGACAAAGAAACAGCACAGAAACGGCATTGGACTAAAGAGCTAGCCACTGCACCCAGAACTCCTAATTAGAATCTGGTAATTTTTTCTTTTCTGAGCTAAATTTTTTAAGGGTTATGTGCTAAGAATTTTGTTGTCTACTCTCTATGTTTGCTCTATGTGGTTTTAGGTTCTTTCTCTCCTTGCAGGGAGATTACTTTGTGCTCTTTGTCCCTTTCCTTCTTCCTCTGCCTCTCTTGCAACTCAGAGAAGGACCAAGTTCACCGATGATGGCATAGACCCATCTGAGTGGATATCATTAATTTGATGTAGTGACTAAGGTTTCCTTAGATAATGGGTAGGAAGAATCCCTTAAACAGTGGAAATCCTGTGCCATCATTAATTCCCATTTGAGGTTAGGAATCAGGAATCAGATTGGTAACTCAGTTCAATTGGATCGGAATTGTCCTGGAGTGATCATGATTCCGGCAGATCTAATACGATTAATTGACTCCGAGGAACCCTAGAATCAGTGAGTTTTGAGATAGATGGCTTTTTGTAAGGTTATCAGAATTGATCTCATTTGGATCTGTATTGGCTGGGATTGATTTGATCCCCTTTCTGTGTTTTTGAAATATTGTTTTCAATCATATTATACAAGATCAAAATACCCTTCCCCATGCTAATGAAAGGTTCAGATCTTTATTGGGAGATGATTCCCTTCTCACTATGAGTGTAGAGAAACATAGGTCATCAATATATCAACTGGGGGAATAAGACTGTAAATATCCCCCCTGCCCTTCTTCCTTGTGAGGTAAACCTGTTGACGTTGACTCTTTCACTTAGGGTTGTAGCACCACTCCATTCCTTCAATCTTAGATGAACAAGACTATGAATTTGTGGTTTTCTGGCAGCAGAGATCCAGACGGAAATCAGATAATAATCCATTGGTGAGTATCTACCTAAAATTGGTTTTGACCAGTTAGTCTTTGTTGATCCTTAATTTATTGATTAAGTACTGTTTTTTGTTTATATTCTGATGAGGAATGTTTAAAAAAGTCAATTGCTCCTTAATTGGGGTTCCTAATCAATATTGTTTTAGGAGGGTTTGTAAGTTTGCCAAATTTTTTGGTCTATCGAATCCAATTAATAAAGAAAACTAAATTATCTCAACATTGAAAATTGATCAGCTAATAAATGACTGGTTTGGTTATGATTTAGATTGTAAAATTATTGGCTTCTTCATGCTCCCGTTTTTCCATGTTTGTATTAAGGGAGGGGTCTCTGAACTGACTGTGGAGGTTTCACTAGTATCTCCCCCCCCCCTCTCTCTCACTGATGTGTTCCATTGTTCCTATGCATGGATCCTTTTAGCACTCGTCATTGTGTTCCCTATACTGCTTGCTCAGAGAACAAGGAATGAAGAAATTTTATCCTATCATTGTTCACGTTTGCACAATTGGGGATCTTGGCCATGGATCTGGGACTTGGTTCAAGAATCAACCATTAGGCAATGCCATTTATTTTCCATTCTTACCTGTTGATATGTTTAAATCCCTTCCTATTGATAACTTTAAATGATATTGATGTTGATGAATCTAACTCTGTTTAATGGAAAATGTCAAGTGATTGTTGCTTTGATAAGATGGAAAAAGTAGATAGCAAAGAAGAAGCAAGAGACGGAGCAGAAGTCATCAACGATGCTACACCAAGATCATCAGGTCACCCCGTTACTTTTGTACATGGCAGTGGTAGTCGTAATGTCTCACCATCATCAGGAAATACATTTGGAATAGGTATTCTTCCTTTTGATCTTGGTCACAATCAGAACCGAACTACTGGTGAACGAAGCAACATTAATAATTTCCAATACCATAGCTCCTCAGCTTATGCAACTGCAGCAAATATCAATTCCTACCGTCGCACAAGAAGTGTGTCATCTGGCCAATACAATAGTATCTCACATGAAGCACTGCCTGTTGGTCATTCAGCTGAGAATTTGAACGGTGCAGCTTTCAGTAAGCCAAAAGCATTTGTCTATGGTAACAGTAGTTTCCAAGCTCCTCCAGGTAAGCAAAGAATGGCCCATGACATATTAGCATGTCAAATGATATACTATTGTATCATTGTGTGTGCATGTTTGTGTGTCTGTTTGAGAGAGGGGTCTTATTCATACTGTATCATCTTAATATATAGAGGAACTACATTATTGAGGAGGATAGAGAATTTCAGGGTCAAGAGAGTGCCAGTAGTCTTGTACTATCCCAATGTGTAGATCATTTCCTTAATGACAACAAGTTGCACAAAGGTGTACTAGTTGGTATGTTCAAATATGAGTATATGACAACTGAAAGGTTTAAAATTTTGCTACATTACATGTTAAATGGGGAGCAAATTTTGTGGATGGGTAGATCCTAAGGCACCCATGCCTACTTTTTAATTTTCATGTTAAAGCCTTGAAACTAGGAACTAAAGGAGGGCACATGCATGTGTGGGCATACGTAGAAAATTTTTAAATTTTGATACATTACTGCTCCAGATGTAATAATTTCTTTAAAGGTGCCATAAAGGTTTGGTTCTTTGATCATTTTATTTAACCTTTTGTGTATATTTGTAGCTATTAATTATTATGTGACTACAGTAACCGTTTTTGCGTAATTCTCTAATGCAGCTAATGATGGGCTCAAGCTAATTGAAAATATTGCTGATACCTTAAGTCCTGATGAAGTGAGACATCTCCTATTCCAAGGGCACGAAAATGAGCACATTGCTCACCCATTTCTCAATCCAAACATCGGGAATAACTTTTCATCAACCGAAGTGCCCCAGAATGATATTAATGTCAGCCATCATCAATTTCCTCTGCGTCCTCAACTTACTGGTATCATCTCTTCATCCTCTCCAAATAATATTAGCGTTTTATGTTTTGCATTTCTTATTGAGTTTTGTGTTTGATAACTTGTACTTTATTTGGTTTTGCAGATCTGAGAACTTGTTGCATATACTGTTACCAGAATATCTCTAATGGGAATGCAACTGTTACAAGACGCTCATGTGGCCATTATTTCCATAACAATTGCTTTCATCTTCAACCTGAAGCCATGAAGCCTTTCTGGATCAAGAACTGCCAATTCTGTCAACTAGAAAAGCATTAAAGAAATTGAGGTGGTTTTGAAGCTGGATATGGGTCTCTTCTTTATTTGCTTTTATTTTTCCTTTGGTTCCTTTAAGATAAACTATTTTCGTTCGTTATTGGTTTTCGAATCAGTCAAATACATTTTAGATGTTGGAAGCTTATAGCTTGTGAACAAGTTATTGTGGGGTCTTATATTGAATAAAATTGTGTTATTTTATCAGATTAAACTGCATATGTTTCCAAGAAAGAAATATTTAGATAGGATTAGAATTTCATTGCAGGTTTTAAATATAAATAATTTGTTAAATGATGAGTATTTCATCTCTCATTCATAATGGATTTCAGTAGGTACAATCTTTTTGATTGTTGGCATTTCTGTTGTTGTCTGCTTCTCCGGTAAACATGCTTAGTTTTTAATAAATTTATTAATTTTTTTGTCTACTGACCTCCATTTGTAGCCAAACGCATAAGCTATGTGTTTATTTTTTTCCCCTGTTTTTCTAATTTCTAGTTCATGCATAGTTGTCAAAATGGTTTTTTGAGGCCAAAGAGATTGTATGCTTTTTCCTCTAAAGGAGAAAAACATATGATTTGGTCAATCAAGTGTTGCTTTTGCATTCTGAGTGACACCTTCATAGACCTTGAACTGAAGCAGTAAGTACACTTTCTGATTCTTTTTCCCTCAGGCCCATCATCTTCTACATACTCTTTCCACCACCCTCCCTCCCACAAAAAAAAAACAACCCTTTCACCGGATTTTTATTTGCAGCAGCCGCTGCTTCCAACAGTGTTGATCGCGCCACGTAGTCAAAATATGATCGAACGGTTGAGAATCAAATGGTGGAGGTTTACTTGTAAATACTATTTTTTATTTTTACATTTTAAGGGTTTAAAGTTTACTAATCTACAAAATCAGATGCCTCATTTACCCGACTCCCAAATGCCTATTTCGTGTCCGAAATTGTGTGCACATGGTCTCATTATTTTCTGATTTCTGCTGGGTTCATGCATTCCTTGCAAGTTCACTTGCTGAATTCATGACTCCAGTTGCCTCTCATCTTGTACTTGTTCACTATCATAGCTGACAGTGTTGGGTTGAAGAGACTACAGTTCAGCACCAGCACACCTATGTCTTTAGGCCTCACTCTTGTCTTCTCAAACAGTTTGTCTACGGCACCGAACATCACAGTCAAAGCCTCCGCTCTCCCTTCCTATATTGTCGCACAATTCTCTGGCGACATAACTACTTTCGGTATGTACGACTCGTCTCCAATCCCTGACGCATCTAAGATCCCCTTCTGTAAAGCCAAGCTTGCCTCATCGAATTTTCCAGATTTTCTTACTTGTACTATGAACTCTTCCTTTGGTATTTGCATTTGTTAATTCAGTTTCAGTAATGAAGGGAAAATTGAAGGAAGAGGTCATGTTCGCCAATATCAAAATTCATTGTTTTTTTTTCCTCCAAGATTTCATAGTGACAGTGACTTCCCAGTCTCTCCACACTCACTCAGGTGAGATTCAGAAGGGGCAGAGGATCAACAGACGGCTATTGTTGAACAACTCCAGAATCGTAAAATGAGGGATCAATTTTGTAAATTAGTAAACTTTAAACCCTTAAACTGTAAAAATGAAAAATAGTATTTTCAAGTAAACCCCCGCCATTTGATTATCATCCGTTTGATCATATTTTGATTACATGGTGCAATCAACATTGTTGGCAGCAGCCAGCAGCGGCTGCTGCAAATGAAAATCCCCTTTCACCTCTCCCCCCAGCCCCAACGTTGTATGTCATCATGTTATGAGTTGTAAATCTATGATTTAAGTCTTTTAACCCCCTTTTTTCCCTTTATGTCTATAACTTCATTTATGTCATCATGTTGTGAACTGTAATCTGAGATTTTAGTCGTTTACGGTTTTTTTCTCCTTTGTATTACAATTCTGTTTTACATGTCACCATGTTGTGAATTGTAAATCTGTAATTGAAGTCTTTAATAGCCATTTATTCCCTTTTATATTCATAAATATTTTTTTATGCATCGTTGTATTGCAATTTGTTACCTATTAGGCTATTACTAATAAATATAGTTGATATATTGTAAAAGTTATATTCGTTTGTGATTTATACCACTTAAGCACCACTTTGGTGAAGCGGTTAAGTGGGAGCTCAAACTTTTTGGATCGCCTAGTGCCTTGACAACTATAATTTCTTGGTATTATATTTTACTCTATTTTTTTTAATCAAAGTATAGAATGATTGATTTCTATTAAATAGTTTTCTATGTTAAGGATGTTGAGATGGACTTTAATATTTCGGGTCGTAAACATGGAGACTAAATGTTTCTTCATCAAATATGCAATCCAATTAGGCTCTCTTTGGTATGGTTTTCATTTTTTATTTTTACCTATTATTAAAAAATTATTACTAAAAATCATTTTGGGTCAAAATGCAAAATTCGTTTGGTGACCAATAGGTAAAATAGATTTTGTACTTAAAACTACGTTTGGCATATCTTTCTGCGAAATGATCTTTTGTAGGTTTTAATATTTGTATTGGAAAAAAAAATCTATAAATCCTTTGCCAAACCAAGTAACAGTAAGAATGGAAACTAAAGCATGATGGTTTTCTGATTTAAGTTGACTGCCTGTTTTCAACAGAATCAGCACTTTCTAACCAGGTATTGTCCTATTCCTACCAATATAAACCGGATTCTGAAACACTAACTAGTGGTTGAGATTTGAGACAAGAAGCATCTTGACACTGTGGAATGAAGAAACCTAGCTGTACATGGTGGAGCCGTGGAGGAATTACTATTGATGAACAGATAAATCATTCAGATTTGCAAAGTTATTACAGATTAATTATGCATTACATAGTTTTAACTCCTTTGAGAGAGGTAGAGAAAAAGAGCTAAAAGTGACATTCCTTTCTGTTCATTTTGTTTCACTTTTTAATCTTTTTGACCAGTACTTATGTGTATATATTGATAAAAATTATAAAACATAATTAGAGAACACGAAGAATCACCATTATAAATCCAATGAATCTATTTGCTAGGATCATGAACATGGTAGCTAGTACAATGTGATATGGTGACACAAACCAATACAATTTTTTTCCGGCTGTGGGGGTAAAATTAAGTTTTAAGGGTTTGAAATATTGAGCTAACCATTTGGTGTGTTCCAGCTAAGACAGCTCTAAAGCTGATAATTGCCTTGGAAGAATGATTATTGAAATAATTTCATCAATTAACCCTTACAATGAATCATAAATTTTATAATCATCATTGTTTAATAAATGGTTAGTGAAGGTTTTCCATAATCTTTTTAGTTTAACTTCTGTATTTGGATTTGGTTAGCCTGGCCTGGTGATCCTAAGCATAACTGAAACCCAACATCTATAACGATGTAGAAGGCATAGTTGTCAAGGCGTTGCTTAGGCGTCGCCTTGGCGTCCTGGCGGAATTAGAGGGTCTGAGGTGATACTCGCCTCAGTTGGAGCCCATAAGGCGGTCGCCTCGGGCTCTGAGGCGTCACCTCAGACACCTCGGATGCCTCAGACCCTGAGGCGACCGCCTTATGGGATTTTTAAAAAACCACCATTTTTTATTCCAAATCAAAGGCCAAAAATAAATTGGAAATTAGATTCCAATTGGGAATAATCTAATGGCTGAATGCTTTAAAAATGTTACATGGAATACATGGGATCATTTGTAACATTAATTCACTCACGTTTTGCAACGGCCTCCGGTGATTTTGTTCACCATCTTAGGCGACGGTATGTAGCCGGCATGCTTTTTTTTTTTCTTCTATGTTTTAACAATGTTATAAGTTGTTACTCGTTGTTTAATTTCTGTTTGGAGATTATTAACTGATTATTTACTTCTCTGTGACTTGCAAATTGCAATTAAAGTTTCTGTTGTGGCTCCTGTGACATAGCTACTTCTCTGTGACTTTCACGTGGTTGTTATTCATGTACTGTTCTGATGTCATACTCTGAACTTGCTATCTAGTTACTGCATCCTATTCCTACTCCAAGTAGTATGATACTTGTAATTTATTTAGGACCTACTATGTGTGGTTTGTAGTATGTTGGATGACTTGAGGTAGGCTAAATTGTTAATATTAGTTTTTTTATTATATAAGATATGATAGGTTTATAATGAATTAGTGCATGAGATGTACACTAAAAAGTAAAAATTTCACTTAAAACGCCTCGACCGCCTCAAAAGCGCCTCGAAGGGTGCCTCGTC
The DNA here is from genome assembly GCF_041222555.1 of Hakea prostrata. NCBI lineage: Eukaryota > Viridiplantae > Streptophyta > Magnoliopsida > Proteales > Proteaceae > Hakea > Hakea prostrata. The sequence continues at coordinate 24,449,421 of NC_142602.1, forward strand.
GACTCATCGCCTCAACTTGCTAAAACCGCCTCGCATCGCCTCGTCGCCGTGACAACTAGGGTAGAAGGGCATATACAATCATGAACATGGCTTGGTTCAATTAAAGGCTATAAATTTTAAATTCCGTCCAACCATGGCTGACTAACAAATCATGAACTAGCAGATCCAAGAAATGGCATAGAGTAGAGTGGAAGGGTAAAGAGACAAGTATTTCTAATTTACCTAGATGTTCTTGAATAGATGAGAAGAAGAGGTTAAAGACAAAGGAATCTAGCAGAAAGAATGAAAGTAAAGAAGAGTTCAAAGACAAAGCAAACCAGCAGAAAGGAAGAACAAAGGTGAGTAGCTTTTTTGTCTAATCTCTTCTCAAACGAAACCTCCCTAACATGGTTGTCAAGGTGACAAGGCAATGCTAGGCAATATGGCAATGAAAACCAAGGCGACACCAAGCAAGGCAACAAGGTGAAAAGGCAACACCAGTTCGCCTTTACCAAAAAATGGGCCAAGGCGACAAGGCAGCCTAGGTGGACGCTTTGACAAACCTTGCTCCCTAATCTAATTTTCACTTCCTTTATTAATCAATCACCCCCTCCCTCCACCTTCGGTCCTAATTACAGCCCTTTCCTTTCCCAACTCCTAGGAAATCCTACCCTTCATCTTCTTCACCAAACCCTAGAAACTCTAACCCTCATTACTCATATCTTTCAAATCCATCGTCCAAAACCTACCCCTACTTCACCTTTGACCTCAACCCTTGCCCAAGCCACCCCCTAGAAACCCTAATTCTTATTAAACCTTAATTCTCCAAAACCCTATACTTGGAGATTCAAAACTGAAATTAAACTACAGCAAGGATCCAATTTGAATTTCTATAAACCCTAGCCTCCTGCCAATACCTGAACCTTGCTTGTCCCATTCACAACCGTAGAATCAATCAAATCAGCCCTACTGCTAAACCACAGGGTTACAAAACCCTAGATTTACTACTAATTCAGTTAAATTGATCCTGAAGACAAACCCTAGATTTGGGGTTACATCAAATTGTTTGTTGCCCCAAAGCTGAAGTGATGTAATCATGTAACCAAGATAGGCATCCATAGGGCAACGCAGAATTTGGGCCCAAATCAGACCCCAAGTGGTGGCCTTAGAGGGTGGCCAAACCCTATTAGGGGCTCATTTCCCCACCCCCTTTGGAGTCCAAAATAGTCCTAAAAAATCCAGAAAAATTTAGGAGTTGGAATCTACTTTTTGTTTTTCAATTGAGTTAGTGGTTGAAGTCCAGATATGTTAAGGATTCTAGTTGGTATTCTATTCTCAAATGGATTCATTGTTAAAGTAAGAAGTTTACTTTTTCAAGTCCCTATTTGTTTAGGAGTTCTAATTAGAATTCCCCTTTTAGTTGTGTGAGTAGAGTCTTAATGTGACAAGAATTCCACTTCAAAAATTCCTTGTTAAGTCCTAAGTAGGTTTCTTTATTTGTTGAGTCCTAGTTTGATTTCCTTCAATGTACCAAGGCTATAAATATAGCCTCTACAATTTGTAAGCAATATTATGAATATTTGAATAAAGCTGAGTATTGAAGGAAGACCATTGGATTTGTGGGTTCCTTTGGAGGGTAGCCTGCATCTGGTTTGTGAAACTGATTTTGCTGAAGATCTTCTACTGTTTTCCTCTCTACAAGTAGGTATATCATCCCCAACCCAACCCTACTCTCTCCCTCCTTACCCTTGTGCAGCTCCTGTTCTTCTTCCCATTCTCTCCCTCTTCACCTTGTGGCAATCTGGAGTTTCTCCCAACCCTAAAAACCCTGCAACTCCTTATTTCCTTCCCCAGATCCTGCCCCCTTCTAGAAGTGCCATTGCCCCCTCACCCTCAAGCTTCAACCCTAAAAAGCAACCCTAATCCTTCCCCAAAACCCTAGCAACTTCATCCCTCATCATCGCTAACAAATCCTAACCCTAAGACTGAAAACTGAATTCAAAATAACAAAAGCAGATTCTGTTTTTCAAATCCTAATACAAACCCTCTGGCCAGACCTGATTCTCATTCCCCTCAACCCTAAACACCACCTAAACCCTAGAATGATATTCTCCCTACCCTCCATCAAAACTCTAACCCTAGGACTGAATCTGAACTTATAAAACAGCAATTACAGATTTAGTTTCTGTCTAAATTCTTGTCACAAACCCCTGGCTGAACCTATTCATCACTTCGCCTAACCCTAACCCTACCCTACAAACCATAGAAATTACAAAACCCTAAATCCTTAACCCTAGCCTGAAGAATAATTCTGTAAATTCAAATTCTGTTACAATTATTTTCTTCTGGTTTCAGCCTTAATACAGACTGGCCAAACCCTAACTTCCGCTCCAAAACCATTCCCTTCTTAACCCTAGAGCTCCTAAGCCTTGGCCGAAGGTTTGAAAGTCAAAACCCTTAACCACAGGTTGTAATTGATTAAATACAGCTGCTGACCATTAAGAATAGACTGAGATTTGACCTGATACACCAAGGTTTAAACCCTAGCAACTGCTGGTTCTCTAAAAGAGGATCCTGAAGATTGGCCCTTGACTTGGGGGTTACATTGAAGGTGGATTGGGAATCCATCGAATCCAAGTTTAGAATTCTGCCTGTTTGTTGAAACTCATTTGGAAAATCTCTTCCAAGCATGATTGCCTTTGGGTCTACTCCCATCTCCTAAAATCTGACTCCATTTGGACTGCTTCTCTCCCCTTTAACCCCTCATGGGTATGGAGGAAGCTCCTTCTCCTTATACCCCTTGGTGTGAACATGGTTGGCCCCTCCATAACTGGGTCCCAAAATCCATATCCAGATGGCCAATCCAAGTTGTCCGAATACCCCCAAGGGTATTTTGGTCATTTCAGCCCCCCTTTTAGGCCATTCCCCTTGATCCAAGGGTCATGGATCTACTTTTGTTTTTCTATTTGGGTTAGTCAATTTTGAATTATGAAGAGTCTTGGTCCTTTAGAAGTTAGTTGTAGATAAGATAAGGTTCCTTATCCAAAGGGTCTTTAAAGTCTGTTTTTATTTGGAAGTGTTAGCTTGAGTCCCAAGTCAAGTGTGCTTATAAGATTCCTATCCTAGGGTTTTGAACTTGTAGTAATTTGATTCCTTTTAGGGATTCCCAAACTGAGTCAGTCTTTTATTTTAGGCTATAAATAGCATCTTCTTGTGTTGTAATTATTGAATAAAGTTATTGAGTAAGAACTGGGGTTCCTTTTTTGAGGGGCCTCAGTGGGTTATGAAAATTTCTTCAATCTTCAAGCATCTTCATTCAAGTTTGAGCTCCTTCTCATCAATCCAGCAGTATGCAATTATTCTTCAAGCAATTCCCTGCAGCCTTCAACCAAGTCTAGCAGTCACCCGTCAACCCCAACGGCCTCTCAAACAAGTACAAACCCCCCAGCCTCCCCCACCTCCCCAAGGCCGCACCCAACCCTTGTCCCTCCCCTGTTCTGCGCACCCTTTCCCCACCCCCTGCCCTTGCTGCTACACTTGTGCAGCAGCCTCCTAGGCCCTATGACTCCTCTGGTCTCTTCCCCTAAATAGACAACCCTCCCAGCCCCTCCCCCCCCCCCCCCCCCCAAAAAAAAAAAAAAAAAAAAAAACTAACCTAACACCTGCAAACCCCCAGCCTCTCCTTCTACCTCATGGCACCCTTAGGATTCCCTGCCCTGCAATTCTCAAATCCCAGCCCCTTAAACTCCCCTTTCTTCTCCTTGTAGGTCACCCCACCCTTTTGAACCTAAAAAGCCTTTGTTTCTAAGTTTCTTAATTCTGACACTTCTTCTCCATTAAGAAATTCTGCAGAATTTGAGACTTCTGAAATTCAATCCTCTTACACTTCAGACCTTCCCACAACCAAGAATACCTAAAACCTAGGTTCTGAAAGTGCAGAACAGCCTCACAACCAGTTCTGAACTGCAAGACAGCAAGACCCCTCCCCTTCCCTCACCCTAGCCAAACCTATCCTAACCCTAAGTTTGACTTTTAGTTCAATTTCAGTTCTGGAACATGTATTTTGGAACCTCAGAAGACCCTAAAACCACCTGATTCAGCCTTGCTAGTCGCTGGAATTTTATGGGCGAACCCCAAGTCTAGGGAACTCACTAAAATACCCCCTAACCCTAGACCTAGTTTTCATCAGCCCTTGCTCTCTCGGCTGCCACCACCTTAGTCTCATCTGGTTCCTGTCTCTTCATTTGGCTCATTTCTTGGAATCTGATGGGCATCCTATAAAACCACTTCAGCCCATGCATTCTCGCTTACCCAAAACCTCTACGCTCTCTACCTTCATATGTAACGGTTGTTTGTCTCCATCCCCCCCCCCCCCCCCCAAAAAAAAAAAAAATCCCATTTGAGTCTCACATTGGTTTGGACCCCCCCCCCCCCCCATGCCCTCCCCCATGATAAAACCATTTGGCTCCCATACTCCTTTGCCACTTCTTTATCTCCTCAGCTTGGAATCTCATGTCCCTAACCAATTAGTCCTTTGGTCGTCCTTAGTTTGATTCGAAGGTCACATACTCCATCACTTCCTCACTCTTTAGAGATCCCTTAATCTTTGCCTTCTCACCCACTCATTTCTTATCCACCACCATTTCCATACCATCCTCAACTGTGACCTTTGTTGGAATTGCTCTAAAAACTTAGACCATCTCTTCTTCAACTATCCCTTCTCCTGTTCCCTCTAGGGAAAAGCCTTGACCTCCATTTGGCCTCATGCTAGACATTATTATGAGTTTGTTCTATAGTAGCTTTGGATATTAAGATCTTTCTCTAGCTCTACTATTTGTGACCTTGTTGGTGAGTTGGTTTTTGGATCTACCGTTCATCACTTATGGTGGGAGCGAAACCTAAGGAAATGAATCTCCAACTCTCGGTTCTTGGTCTCGATTTGGAAGGTCGTTTGCTTTAATGTCTCTTTTGGGCTCTAGATGTTTCCCCATCCCCCTATTGAGGATACCCCAAGGAACAGATTCATTGTTGTTACCTGGGGTCTAGGTTCTTTCTTTTAGTCTTCCACTTGAAGGCTGATCTCCCCCCCCCCCCCCCCAAAAAAAAAAAAAAAAAAAAGAAGAAGAAAAAGAATCCCTTGTATATTTTGGTATGGTTTTTTATTCATCCAAAAAGAAAAAGGCTAAGCTGTAAGCCCTTACTTATACTTATTTGCACTTATCATGGATGATTTAATCAGAGACGTTTAAGATGAAGTTGCTTAGTGAATGTAATGAGGGTGGAATAGAGAAGAAGGATAAGGAAGAGGGAGAAGAAGACTCATAAGAAGATAAGAAGGGTTGTAAATGCACATACAATACTCAACTTTAATTTATATCTCAAATACATTTTTTAGTCATGTACAAGCATTTAAATAATAAAAGAATGCACTTCAATAAAACTAGGGCTATTACTGATTTAGATTAACTTCCTATGTAACGTACCCAAACTAAAATTTTTTTCACATTGTTATAAAAAATAAAATCTTACATTTTAAAACTCCCACATAAAATGGCGTCTCCTATTTTATATCCTTGCAAGCTGGACTTGGGACCCACAAATGTGAAGAATATTAGGATAATCTCTTATGTTACCATTCATGTTATTGTAGCATGAACAGTAACTGGTTGTGCTGCATCAATATGCAATTTGCTAATGATATTGTTTTGGTAGACACAAGTCAGGATTAATGCCAAGTTAGAGTTATGAAGATCAATCTTGGAATCAAAAGGTCTTAAGCTAAGTAGAACAATGATGGTGTATTTGGTGTGTAACTTTAGATAAACTAGGACAAATAAAGAGGTAGTGAAACTTGATGGGAAGGAGATTGCGCAACAAGATTATTTAGGTATCTTGGCTCAATTATATGTAAAGAAGGTGATATAGAGAATGATGTTTTCAAAGAGAACTAAAATAGGACGGATGAAGTGGAGAGGTGTGTTTGGGGTTTTGTGTGATCAATTTAGTTCTTAAAACTTCAAAAAATACCTTATAGGATTGTCGTACAACCTGCTATGATGTATGGTGAGGGTGACTATGGTCAAGAGTGTTGGGCAGTCAAGAAGTGTCTAGTAGAGTACATAGTAGAAATGAGGATGTTGAGATGGATGAGTGACAAAACTAGGACGAACAAAGTAAGGAATGATCATATTGGGGCTGGTTTGGGTGAACTTGTATGTATTTTGGAATGGAACTTCTCTTAGAAAAATAAGAGGCCCTTAACTTAAGGTGTTGGGCCATCTGTTGGTTTGTGGGTCCTTGTTCTTTTGGTTAGGAGTTGAGACAATTTTTTTTGGCATGACACAAGGAAGAAAAAAGAAAGAAAAATAAAAAGAGTAGTAAAAATTGAAATCCTTGGAAGTTGGAATTGGACAGGGCACTCCAAATCAGGAATTGAGGTGACTTGATTGAAATTCCTAGGAAGGAGATTGTTGAAAAGAACTTCAGCATCACTGTTTATGTGGGCATATGCACAAAAGCGAAGCTACAAAGTTACTTGGGTTTCTAGTGTTTTCTCCACCACGTTATTTAGGCCAACCGTAGTTGGAGTGGATTGGAGTTCACTACTTAAAAAGAGGGAAGGAAAAAGAATAAAAGAGAAGAATGATATGAAAATAAAAAATAAAAATGTGAGTGTCGTTAATGCCTTGGTGAAAATATTTGGTAAAAAAATACTCCAAAACCTTAGTCTTGGTCCCCTTTACTTTATGAGTGGTTTTGCCTAATAAAGAGGTGGTTCTTGAAAGACATAAGGTGACTCTCTTATTGAGATATATGCTTGGTCTTAAAAATCAATATGGGATTATGGGGTAATAAAGTTCAAGTGTGGGGGTTCTTAAATCAATTGTAAGGATAATTGTCATAGTTATGGATTGTGTGTGTGCTTACCTATTGCTAGAATTAGAATTTCCGTTGTTTAATTTTGAGTTGGAATTTTGGGTGTATTTGCACTGCAAACATTCATGAGACTATAACTCGTCCTTTAGGGGTAACCTAGTGGTTTAAGGGCTTGTTGCACATGCTAAGCGCAACCGTGATTTCTACAAAAGTGAGTTAGGATAGTTTTATTTTGTTTTTATTTCTTTATTTTTGCTTTGCTTGAGGACTAGCAATGTCTAATTGTGGAGGAATTCTGATGAGCACATTTATGTGTGAAATCTTAGGGCATAAACATGCATTTTACACACTTAGAATAGAGTTACCTTGGGTTTTGTTAGCATGACTTCAATTAGAATGTAGTTTCCTTGTAGGAGTTTCTTATTTCTATCTACAAATATTTGGGTTGTCAATTTGAGTTTTTTAATTAGAGAAGCAAGAAGTTTTCCGAATCAATCATGTGTTTCTAGATGGTATCAGAGCAGGTCGTTTCGATTCTTGAGCTTCACTCTCTGTTTGTTGCGTTTTCTGCTTGGAATCTTGGATTTTCTCTATCATTCTTGTCTATGATTTGTTTTCTTTTTGGGGTGTTTGGTTTGTGATTTGAGACTGGCAGTGATTGAAAGGAAAAAAGAGAGGAAATGGTCGGTTTTAGTCGTTGGAGAGAAAGGGCTCAGATGGAAGGGGGGGGGGGAATCCGAGTGAAGTGGTTCATGCAGGTTGTTAAAAAAAAAAAAGAAAAAAGAAGAGACATTCTCTAAAACATTCAGCAAGGTGAAGCAATAAAGAAGGGTTGTAAAAGGAGGGAAACTTCGCTGTTATCTCATCTCCATCGCCAGAGACAATCTTTGTTGCTGTTTCATCGCCAGTGTCTGATAGGTGAGATCGACGTCTATTTTTGAGAAAAAAAGGAGGAGAAGAAAGGGAACTCCATTGTGAACTCAAGACTGACAGAGCTTTAGGCGAGGTACGTTCTTCTATTCTTGTTGAAAAGAAAAAAAGGGTTACTGCGGTCTTTTTTCTGTTTGTTGTTGCTCAGTTGGTGCTTGGGGAGTTCACCGACTCTGTTTTTTGATTGTGCTTAAAAGAAAAAAGGGACGCAAGGTTTGCCCTGCTTTTGTTGCTTAACGCAAGAAAGAAGTTTCGATTTATTTCTTGGTGGTTGGAGAAAAGGGAGAAAAGAAACGCTCAAAAAAAAAGGAGGAAAAGATGAAAAGCACTCCAGATGTCAACTTGTGTAGATGTCAGAGAACATTGTTGAAGTTCTAGAAGAAGAGAAGAGCATTAAAAAAATTTAAAAAATAAAAAAATTTAAAAAAAAAAAAAAAAAAAAAAAAGAAGAAAAAGAAGAAGAAGAAGAGAAGAAAAGAGAAATAAGTGAAAAGAGTTCCTCTGATGACGACAAGTATAGACGTCAAAGAGGATTGTTGAAGTTATAGAAGAAGGAAAAAAAGTTGATTGGTGAACAGGAAATAGCATTCATGGCTGATTCATCAGGGGATGTGGTCTCTCATCAGAATCTGGCGGGCAACTTGACTACAAAGGTTCTCTTGGAAAAGTTAACCCAGATTTTGACCCAAAATCAGAAGTCATCTGCTACACCATACAATGACTCATAGTTCGTAACTTAGATTGCTGCGAAAGTAGATGGTACCAATTATGGTTTATGGTCCCAAGTGGTGAAATGTACATTACATGCAAAGATAAGCTAGGGTATATTAATGGTGATTTCCCTCCACCTTTGCCAATAGAACCTAGTTATATAAGATGGAAGACCGAAGATTTAACTGTGAAAGGATGGTCGATAAATTCCATGGATCCAACCTTAATTGGTAATTTTATTTTTTTTTCAATCACAAAAGCAGTTTAGGATGCAGTAGCTGCAGCTTTCTCTGATGGTATTGATGCCTTTCAAGTATATGATTAAAGCATTGTGTTGCTTGGCTGAACTAGGCAGGAGGCCCTATTGAAAAACACTATAATGATCTCCTCCAAGGACTTTGGCAAGAGATTGATTTTCTGAGACCTAACCCCATGTCATGCCTTGCCAATATTGGGCGTTACGATGCTGCTGTTCAAGAAGATCATGTATATATCTTCCTGGATTGACGACCGTCTTGATAAAGTTAGGACATATGTGTTACTAATGTGGCCGTTTCCTGCAGTGGAACAAGTCTATGCTGGGTTCGCCTAGAAGATGTTTGTCAATTGGTCATGTTTTACAAATTCTAATGCTACCTCACCTGTTGCTGCGCTGATATCCCATGGGTGGAGGATAGGATCACAATCCCTGGAGGTCATTCCAAACTCATTACAAATTACCTCCCCTAGTGTTGCACAGGGAAGGGGGTGGTCCACTCCAAGTTTAAAGTCCAAATCAACAACACCCGGAGGATGTACTTAATGTGGGAACTCAAAGATGACAAAGGAAACTTGTTTCAAAATACATGGGTATCATGATTGATGGAAAGATTTGCAAAACAAGAAAAAGAATGAGATTAGAGCGAGTGGAGGCAAAGAGCATGCATCATTAGCCACAGGAAATTCATCTCTTTCCTTCATTCCTCAGTTGGATTCCACCAGTACATCTCTGCCAACTCTGATGGTAACTATAGATGTTTTGTGTCAATACTCATCAGGGAGCTGCCCATGGGTGTTTATTGATTCAGGCGCTACTAATCACGTGACACCTCATGCCGCTGACCTTACTTTTCATACAACTCCACGATGATAGAGTATTTTCAATGCTAATGGCCTAAGCTTTCTAGTAACAGGGGCTAGGAGTGTTGCTGTCGTACCTTCTTTCTCTTTATCCCATACTTTACTTGTGCCATCTTCTAATAGGTTATTATCCTTTGGGCAAGTAACTGAAGAATTGAATTGCAGTGTTCTCATATACCTTGATTTTGCTTATTTCAGGATATCCTCATGATGGAGAAAATTGGATGTGGTACTAAGACGTGGGGCCTGTATTTTGTTGGGGATCTCACTGTCAGCAGTGCTTGTCACATGCAAGGTCAATCTGTTAGTAAAAAGAGACAGACATCATCGGTTAGGCCATACTTCCTTTGGATATTTGAAGTATTTGTTCCTTGAATTATTCAAGGGTTTGTCAGAGTCAGTTTTTCAATGTGAGACTTGCATATTAGCAAAAAGTTATCATGTTCTTTTTCCATTGAATTTTAATAAATCCACAATACCTTTTATGTTAGTCCAGTCTGATGTGTGGGTGCCTCCACAATTACTACTGTTTTGAGTATTTGATGGTGATTGTACATGAATGACATGGGTATATCTGATGAAACATAATAGTGAGGTATTATCTTTTTTCTGGGTCTTCCATCAAATGATTGAAACACAATTTGGTGTCCATATTCATGTCCTTCGGACAGATAATGGGCTTGAATATATTAATCAAGACCTCACTAAATATTTTCAAGACAATGGCCTTATTCTTGAGACATTATGAGTTAAGACACCTCAGCAAAATGGGGTTTCAGAGAGGAAAAATTGCCATGTTCTTGAGACAGCCAGTGCACTCTTGGAAGGTGGACATGTTCCGAAACGGTTCTGGGATACTGCAGTTGTCATTGCAATCTACTTGACAAACGGGATGCCTTCTCGGGTGCTCCAGTTTCAAACACCTTTGCAGGCTCTCTTCAAGCTTTTTAGACTTCCTTCCATTTTGACTCTCTCCCCGAAAGTATTTGGATTTGTGGCTTTTGTTCATATTCAAAAGGATCAATGAACCAAACTCGATCCATGTGCAGTTCGGTGTGTTTCTCTTGGCTATGAAATTCATCAAAAGGTTGTCATTGTTATGACCCGACCACAAAAAGACCTCTGTGACCATGGATGTCAACTTTGTTGAGTCTGAACTATTCTTCCTCGTTACCAGTTATCCCTTTTAGGGGGAGATACATTAAGAAAGGGTAAATTGGTGGGAGAATGTGGGTGAAGTGGCAGGGCTGAAGTTAAGTCTGACACAAAAAGTGAGCAAACTAGCTGCACCTATCCAATCTGAGACAGGTCTGACGGGGCTACCAATAATAATTGTGGAGGGAGAATCTTCGACCTCATCAAATGATAGTCAACAACAACCCTCTTCCATTGATGAAGTCCCCTCTTAAGTACCAAGTGAACCTCCTGAGGATACTCTTGAGGTAACATCTCCTTCACCACTTAATATTTCTAATGATTCTATTAAGGTTGCTCAATATACGCTACCTAACAGATGTAATTGTGGGAACCGCCTAATCGGTACCCCCCAGATATGGAGGACCGAAGGTCCAAATATCCCATTGCCAATTATGTCTCGACAAATAGGTTATCTAAACCATGGTGGGAGATCTCGCGAGATATCTCGGTTTTTTCATAAACCGAGACGAGATCAAGGTCGAGATCTGCGAAATGAGATATCTCACTCGAGATCTCACTATATCTCGCTATATCTCGCCCGATCTCACCATATCTCGCTGGAACTCTCAAATTTTGTCCCCTTTTTTTTCGGATTTCAGCCAAAGTTTCACTTGCAACTACTCTTAGCACATCTACAACATCAAAGGAAGCTCAATCATCCTCTACTTGTCTTATGAACTTATGCATTAATGACTTATATAGAACTTCTAACAATTGTATACTTTTATCATTCTATTCTCGAAAGTCAAGATTGTAATACTCATATGGATGGAATCTTGATGACATTTAAGTTATTTGATGTATTTGATACACGTGATTTTCATTTATATGCCTTAATGGTTTTATATTACATGTTATATAACCTTGCATTCTCTAATCCTACAGCATTTCGGTTTCACACTATGGGTAGGCTTAGAAATCATACTTGGGTTGTTTTCTCACAAATTCAAGGCCACTAGTGTGTTCAAAATTCCTTAAATAGGTTAAATACCAAGTTTTAGCCCAATTGGGACCCTAAAACCCACCGAGATGGGCTACCGAATTGATGCCCAAAAAATGGCATATCTCGACCGAGATCTTGCCGAGATGGTCGAGATCTCGCTTGAGAGCGAGATCTTCTACGATGATCTGAACCACTAAAGTCATTTGTCTCATATGTGTCTACAACCAAGATTCCCAATGGGGTGGAGGCTCTAAAGGATCCTAAGTGGGTACAGGCAATGGAAGAAGAAATGGACTCCCTACAAAAGAACAACACTTGGAGTCTTATGGAGCTACCAAAAGGAAATAAGGTTCTGGGTATTTACTATTAAATACAAGCTAGATGGATCTATTGAAAGGTATACGGCATGACTTGTAGAAAATGGATACACACAGACTTATGGTGTGTGGATTACTAGGAGCATTTTCTCCTATACAAAAACTTAATACTGTGAGGGTGTTGTTATCTCTGGTAATGAATCTGAACTAGCTGTTGCACCGTTTTGACGTGAAGAATGCATTTTTTATGGAGATTTGGTGGAAGAAATATACGTAAATTCCACGAGGAAATAGTTGTGTCACTCAACCTAACATGGTGTGTAAATTGGAATGGTCTTTGTATGGATTGAAGCAATCTCCGCATGCCTGGTTTGGTCACTTTAGTTTAGCAATGAAAAGGTATGGTTATTCCCAAAGTAATTCAAAACATACGTTATTCTTAAAACAAAATGAAGACAAGGTGACAACATTGATTATATATGCAGATGATATGGTTATTATAAGGAATAACCTTAAGGAAATCTAAAGACTCTAGGAGAGGTTAGCAAAAGAGTTCAAGATAGGAGTGCCATCTAATTTGATGTTTTCTCTAGATTGCTTTCTCTCCCCCATCCCCCTGTAACTAACTCCCCTAGAAATAGGTTAATTGTTAGTTTCTTGGGCCTCAATTCTTCTTTTATTTCCCCCTCTTGAGCTTTAGGCTCCCTTTGTGTGCTTTCCTTTGTAGTGTTTGTTGCTTTAATTTAATTATTTATTCATCCAAAAAAAATAAAATAAAGAGTTCGAGATGAAGAATTTAGGAGGTTAAAATATTTCTCTGAGTAATTGAGGTGGCCAGATTTGAGGAAGTTATTGTCTTGTCTCAACGGAAGTATGTGTTGGACTTGTTAGCTGAAGTTGGAATGTTGCACTGCAAGCCTGCCAACACCCTTATAGTTCGGAATCAAGGCTTGGTGAATATCTAGATTAAGTCCCTACCAATAAAGAAAGATTCCAATGATTGGTGGGGAGACTAATTTACCTATCTCACACTGTCCAAATATAGCATATGCCAACTAAGGATCATATGAGTGTTAAGACTCGAATCCTACGATACTTAAAGTCTTCTCTTGGAAAGGGTCTCTTCTTTGCAAAGAATGGTCATCTTGAGGTGAAAGGATTTATAGATGTGGATTGGGCAGGTAGTGTCATAGACAAGAAATCCACATTAGGATATTTCATATTTGTAGAATGTAACATGGTTATAAAGAGGAGCAGGAAGCAGAAGATAGCAGCCTTATCTAGTGTAGAGGCAAGGTTAAGAGAAGTGACAAAACGATTGTGTGAGTTGTTATGTCTCGAAAGGTTGATGATGGAACTTGGTTTTCCACCAAAGTCTGAGATGACATTATTTTGTGATAATAAAACAGCTATTGATATCTCTCACAATCCATTACAACATGATTGAACAAAGCATATTGAAGTCGACAAGCATTTTGTGAAGCAAAATTTGGAGACAAAGGTGGTTTGGTTTCCCTTTCAAGTCTGAAGATTAGTTGGCGAACATATTTACCAAAGCTATGTCGAGTAAAGTCTTTCACAACTCACTTGTCAAGTTGGGTATCAAAGACATCTTTTTGCTCACTTGAGGGGGAGTGTTAGCTTGAATCACTAAGTAGTAGTAATTTAGGACTTTAATTAATTAGATATTGTAGTAGTTTAGGACTTCAATTAGAAAGTAGTTTCCTCATGGGAGTTTCTTATTTCTATCTATAAATATTTGGGTTGTAAATTAGAGTTTTTCAATAAGAGAAGAGATAAATTTTCCCAATCAATCATGTGTTTCTAGAGTTTTTTTTGTTGTTGTTTGTAGGTTTTAGGTCTTCTTTGGAACTTACGAGATATTCTGGATTATCGGATGCGATACATGTAACTTTACACGTAAAGATGTCCAGTTTAATTTTCAACTGCTAAAGAGCCCAATTCTAAACATGATGGGTTGAAAGTGAATCGAAATGCAAGTTTTGGCCAAATCAATCATTCCAATGATACTATTTACTATCAAGGTTTTAGGTTATTTTATTTTATTTTATTTGAGGAAAAAAAAAGAAATTCCAAGTGTACATATGGGGCCCACAAGTAGTCAAAGAGTAGGACCTCATTCGATTTTTTTTTATTATCCTAAGGTTTTATAAAATATTTTATTTTATTAGAATTTATTTCTTTCTTAAATTATTTTTCTCTTTTCCCAATTTTTTTTATTTATAATTATTATTTTCCCCCTATTTTTTCTCAAAATTGATCAGTTTTCATAATTCTTCACTTCATATTTCTATCTTTTCCAACCCACCTCCCAAAGAAAAAAAAAAAAAAAAACTAACTTCACTTCCACATTACCAATTTCAAACTTTCTCTTATTCTTCTTTCCTTACTCTTGTTTTCTCTCTTTCCATTTTAAACCCCACTTTATGTATTCTCTCTCATCTCTCTCTCTCTCTCTCTCTCTCTCTCTCTCTCTCTCTATTTCTCTATTTTTTTCATCCCCTTCCACTTTCACTTTTAGCTTTTGTTCCTTCAAAAAAAAAAAAAAATTATATATTTTTTAAATGTTATATTTTAAATTTATTATTATTATTATTTATTTCTTTCCATATTTGCATGCCCTCCATCAATCCTCTAGCAATACCCTTTCAAACTTAAACTTAGGTGGCAATCTCTTCTCTTTAGCTTTTTTAGGTCTTCTCCTTCTTTGCGTGTTTTGTGGGTTTCAAGTTATTAATTCAATGTTTAGGTTTCAAGTTTACATGTAATGCAAATTCTTTTTGGTTGTTTCTTTTTCTTTTTATGCAAGTGTAATATTAGTTTTGATCAATGCAATTCAAGTTTCATTAAGTTCAACGTTCTCAGTGGGATTTGTCTTTTGTTGGGTTTAGCAATTTCAGATTCGACTAAATCCAAATCTGGTTGTTAGGGTCAATTGGATTCCTTTTATTTATTATTTTGTTATTTCCTTTCCATAATTTTTATTTTATACCCCTTTCCCCCGATTAGTGGATTGTAAGCTATGGCAAAAGGGCCATGATCAAACACATCTTAGCTGCACTCCCCTTCATTTGATCCTGAGTTGACACTGGGATCACTTCCGTTTTATTTATCTTATTTATTTATTTTCTTAACTATTGTAATCCAATTATTCTTGTCTTTATTTACTTATGCATCTCTTTATTTTAGATGATGGATGGTTAGGCACTTTTATTTTTATTTCCAATTTTTCGTTAGATGCATGTGTTGGGACCGTTAGTTTAATTAATTAATTAAAAATTTCATCTCACTCTTGTTTTACTTTAAGAGAGTAAATTTTAGGTGGTATATCTCCCTGTGTCCGACCCATAGGCTGTGACCCATAGGCTGTAGCTACATGGTACCGTGCAATTGCAGTTATTTTAATTTCACAAACATTGCTTGCTTAGAAAACCCTTACTATCAGTAAGCATATTGGTTCTCTCTAGGTTTATAATAATTATGATCAGGAAAAGGAAATATGCTCACTCGTCTTACTATTTGTTGCATATATGTCGACTTAAACTAAGCTTTTGAAGTAGTTCAAGACTCTTTATATTGGGAAGATTCAGTGAGTTTTCATCTCTTCATCACCTATTAGTAAGTTTACCATTGGTTTGGTAAGTTAGTATGGCTTATACGTTACTACATTCCCAGGTTAAAAAAAGGGCATACCCATTGCATGAGGCTTCTGCATCTGCGGGTTTTGGGGTCATAATTGCTATGTTCTTTGGTAATACTAATCTTGCGAAACAGCTGTCCTAACCAAAGGAGGTGGAGGAGGAGGAAGAGGAAGAGGAGAGGAAGAATAAATAGAAGGAGAAGGAGATTAAGAAACACCAACTGCACTGGTTAAGAGCTAGCGCTGCTGCTTTCAGATCACCCAGTATTTTATCTGGTAACTTCTATTCATTTTACATCTAATTTTTCTTTCTAAGTTCTTATTGTGTTGAGGCTTGTCATCTACTCTGTTATGCTCTATATGATTTTTTTTCCCCTCGTAAAGATTCTACTTTTTGCGCTCTCTTCCTCTCTCTCAACTCAGACCAGGACCAAATTCACCGATGATCATATGGCTAGCAAGAGGTCATTAATTTGATACATGAACCAAGTTTTCCTTTGATAACAGAGAAGAGTCACTTCAACAGTGGTGAATCTTGTATCATCATTAATTTCCATTATAGGTCTCAGAAGAGAGGGATCAGATCGGTGAATTGGACTGGGATTGTCCATAACCAATAACAATTCTGGGAGATTTGTAATGGTTGACTGATACCAAGCCCCATAATCGGTAAGTTTTCAGATCTGAGGGCTGATTCTAGAATTCTTGGGTCTGATGGTTCCATCCAGATTGGAATCAACAGGAATTGATTCCGTGTTGAAATGTTGTTCCCATTCTTGTTATATAATATCAACAACACCCTTTCCATGCTAATCCAAGGATAATGATTCTGGCAGATCTGATATGACCGCTGATGCAAAGGAACCCTTGAGTTAATGAGTTTTCATATATGAGTGGTGATTCTAGGGTTCTTGGGACTTATTCCATCCAGATTGAAAATGGCAGGAATAGATACCATATTTTGAAATATTTTACCAATCTTATTATATAGGATTAAGACTACACTTTCCCATGCTAATCATGGGAATTGATCTTTATGGTGAGAAGATGCTTTCTTCACTATTAATTGAAGAGAAATCTAGATAAGTCTGTAAAGCTTTTTCTGTTCTTTGTTTATGAGATAACCCTGTAGATATTGACTATTTCATTTGTAGCACCAGTCTGTCCCATTAACCATTAACCTTAAATGAACAAGATTCTGAATTAGTGGTTTTCTGTGTGGTTATGTCTATCGAATATGTCTAGGGGTGTCAAACCGGTATAGGTAATTTTCAGTCCAGTTTAAGACCTTTTCTGGAAGTCCATCAATTATACACATTGGTTCTTGATCTCGAATCAATCCTCAAAATCGAGATTGAAATCACTTAAAAATCCATTGGTTGATTATCTACATATAATTGGTTTAGGGTGTCAATCTTCATCAGTCCTGAATTGATTGATTAAGCATTGTTTTTTTTTTTGGTTTGTATTTTGATGTGAATAATAAAAAAGGTTTAAAAAGGGCGAGCTAAGTGCTGAATTCTTCCGCACTTGCAGTTAAATTACTCCTTAATTGATTCTTAGTCAATCTGGTTTTAGGAGGATTTGTACATTTAGACCCTGTTAGTCTACCTATCTAAAGTCAAAATTGGACTATCCAATAAACAACTGGTTTACGAACAGTTTTAAACTGTAAAATCAGTGGCTTCTTCATTTGCATTATTCTGTTTTTGTTTTGATGTTGGATTCTGAGCTGACTGTGGAGGATACACTAGCGTTTGGGCAATTTATTTATTTACTTACTTTTCCTTGTTACTGGAAGTGACCTCCCTACTTCCATTGTATTGCTCTTTCCCACCACTCGTTGGTTTGTTCCTTATGTCTCTCTTCAGAGAAACCTCTCACTTGTTTTAAATAAGGAAAGAAGGAATTTCACCCTTTCATTGCTCATGTGATGCAGACCCCAAAGAATGAGGTCCAATATCCAGGATCTAATAAGAAAATCAACAAGTAGGGTTTCTCAAACTCTGTGGCTGGGTTCCTAGGGTTTTAGGAGGGTTTGCAGGGTGGGTATAGGATTTGGCTAGAGGTTGTACACTTGAGAGTATTTGAAATAAGACTCTGATCCTTTTTTTCAGATTCAGATTGAGCTCGTTGAGTCCTAGTTTTGGGAAAACTAGGGCATCTAGAGGGTAGTTGAGGGCCTTCGGGCTAGGGTTAGGGTTGAGCTCTAGATGGGGGCTTGAGAGTCTAGGAGGGGGAAGGATTTGGTTGGGGGGGGGGGTTGAGGGATATGGAGTTCAGGGTTTGGGGAAAAAGAAGGGATGCCACAAGAGATGGGAATGGTAGGGATGAGCACTTAGAGATTAGAGGAGAACAATTGCTGAAGGAAAACACCATAATAAGCTGCCACAGGAGAAATCCCAGAAACCTAGTTGAACCCTCAGCCTGCTGTAACACCTCTGCAATGTTATTTATTTATCCAAACTCATCCGGTTTCAATCATAGACTATATAGATATAGCTTTTATTAGACAATTCTACTAGTATTCAATTTTGAAATAGAAACAAAAAAGGACTTCTATCCTAAGTCCTAACTAGGACTCTTCCTTATCTCAACCTAGGCTGACTCAAATAATAAAACAAAAGTAGGACTAGTCTCCCAGTAAAATTCCAAATTTAACTAGACCTAATTATGCTTGAGTAGGACTGCTCAAAAATACAAAATTGTCCCTATGTTGCCCCATTGGGCGAAACTTCCTGAGCTGCTGAGTAGTGCTGCAGGGTGCAGGCCCTGGGCCTTCTTTTGGCCCTTATGGGCCTTGCTGGCTTGAGTAAGACTGCCCCAAAATTGCCAGAATACTCCTGGTGCCAAAAATATGCTTTAGTGCAGCTGGGAAGTGCCGTGGGCTGCTGTTCCTGCATCATCATGTTAGCACAACTGGGATCTTACCCATGTGTTGCCTCATAAGTCAAGAATCAACCATCAAATAATGCCAACCCTCCCCCCCCTCCTCTCAAACACCCTAATTTGTTCTATTCTCTCCCAATGTTGATACTTGATAGTACATGTGATATTGAATAATCTGACAATGGTCAATTTAAAATGTGAAGTGATTCTTGCATAAGTGACATGGAAAATATAAATAGCAAAGAAGAAGCCAGAGATGGAAGAGCAGTCACCCGTGACTCCACAACAAAATCATCAGGTCACTCTGATAGTTTTGTACGTGGCAGTGCAAGTCGTAAGGCATCATCAGTGTCGGGACATACATTTGGAATTATTCCTCTCAATCTGCATCTTACCCAGAACATGACTACTGGTGAAAGTAGCAACAATAATAATGACCAATACCATAGTTTCTCATCATATGCAACTGGAGCAAATGCCAATCCCTACAATCTCACAAGAAGTGCTTTATCGAGACCTTACGGTACAATGTCAAATGAAGCAGTCCTAGTCGGTCATGCAGCTGAGAGCTCTACTGGTTCAGTTTCTAGCACACTCAAAGCGGGTTTCCATGGTAGCAATGGTTGCCAAGCTCCTCCAGGTAAGCAAAGAATAACCCATGACATTTTAATATGTTAAATGGTAATCAACTCTTTATTGTTCTTTTGGGGGGGGGGTGTTGTTGGGGGTGTCCGTACTACCATAGCATGCACTAAATCATTTGCCCAATATTATAATAAGTTGTGCATTGTTTCCTGAATAGTGTGATCAATAAGACAACTGAAAGATTCAAAATTTTGCACTTCCTTTTTTATGGGACCAAATTTTGTCGATTTGTGGGTACTAAGGTCCCCAGTCTACATGTCAATTTCCATCTCAAATGTATATTGCTATGTTGCAAAAAGGCTTTGAAAATCGAGTACATAGATCATTCTGAAATTTCATTTATTGCTAATGTGAACTTAATGGAGAGATTGAGTTTTCAAATATATTTGTTTAGTAAAGAACTGCAATAATTTATTTAAAGGTGCCATTGAGGTTTGATTTTTTGATTATTTTGTATAACCTCTAGTGTGTAGTAGTTGGTATTAATTAGCTTGTGACAATGGTAATGGTTTACAAACTTATCTCTACTGCAGCCAATGATGAACCCAAGCTAATTGAAAACATTGCTGATATGTTAAGTCCAGCTGAAGTGACACATCTCCTATTCGAAGGGCACCATAATGAGCATATTGCTTACCCATTTCTCAATCTGAACGTTGTGAGTAACATTTCATTGACCCAAGGGAACCAGAATGATAATAATGTTGCAGGTCAACATCAGTTATCTCGTCATCCTCAAATTACTGGTATCACTTTATCATCTCTGGATAATATTAGTTTACAATATGTCATTTCTTCAGTCATGCTTAGTTAACTTTTTTGTTTTGTTTTTGCAGATTTGAGAACAATTTGCATGTGTTGTCACCAGGATGTCACCAATGGGAATGCAGCTGTTTTACAACGACCATGCGGCCATTTTTTCCATAACCATTGCTTTCATCTTCAGCCTGGATACTTGAAGTATCTGTGGGTCAAGCACTGCCTTTTCTGCCATCTAGAAAATAATTAATGAAGGCAACTGAGATGGCTTTTCAATCTGGATTGTGCTTCTCCTTCATTTCATGTTTTTTGCTTATTTTTCATTTAAGATAACCAGTTTTGCTTACTAGTTATTAGTGGTTTCTGAATCAGTCTTAAAACCATTTTGAATACATAGCAGTGGCTTGGAAGCTTGTAGTTTGTGAATGAATTATTGTGTGGTTTAATATAAGGCAAAGTTGTGTTATTTTATGATTTTATCAAATTAAACTCCTTGGAATTTGGTTGCTTGTAAATCCCTTAAGCTCACCCACCTTGCTTTTGCGGATGACCTTATGATCTTCTCTAAGGCTGACCACTCCTCTATTTCTTCTATTCTTTCCACTTTATCCTACTTCGAATAGGTCTTAGAGTTAACTTCGAGAAATCCACCATCTTTCTCTCGGGTAATTCTGACTCCTTGCGAGCCTCTCTTCTTCAGTTGTTTGGCTTCAATCTTGGCTCTTTCCCGGTCTCCTACCTTGGCCTTTCTCTCATCCTTGGTAGGCTCACCCGCCACCATTGTTCTCCTATGCTCGATCATATCCAGAGGAAGCTTCAACTTTGGAAAGGCAAGCTGCTCTCGTTTGCCGGTAGAGTGGTGCTTATCCTGCTGTTCTCCAATCCTCCTACCTTTACTGGTGTGGTATTTTCTCCCTTCCCAAATCCATCATCGCTTTTTGGAGTCCTTATTCTGTGCCTTCCTCTGGAAAGGACAGGAAGTTTCCCATTTCTTGCACCCTATCTGTTGGAAGGACATTTGCCATCCAAAATTTGAAGGATGTCTTGGAATTTGCCGAATTCTTGACATGAATTTGGCCCGTCTCATGAAACTCATCTGGAAGATTGCCTCCAAGCATGACTCTATTTGGGTTTCCGGGTCTATTCCTACCTCCTTAAGTCTGATTCTCTTTGGACTGTCCCTCCCCCCTCTAACCCCTCTTGGATCTGGAGTAAGCTTCTTCTCCTCTGTTGTCGTGCTCTCTCGGCTATTTCTGTCCGCGTTTCCACCGGCTCCACTACTTTCTTTTTGCTCGATCCCTGGCATCCGATGGGTATTTTGTTCTCCCTCCTTGGCCCTGGAACTGTTTATGATACCCGCATCCCTAAAATCACTCCCCTCTCCACCTTTATCTTTGCTGGCTCTTGGTCTCCTTGCCCCCACCTAGATCTCACACAGGTGTGGAATTCCCTCCCCCCCCCCCTTTCATCCACCGCCATCGATCGCATCACATGGCTTTACCCTTCTACCACATCCTTCACCACTACCTCGGCCTGGAACCTCGTCATATCCCCCGCCACTCCCTCACCCTTTGGAGAGCCCTCAATCTTGCTCTCCCAACCCAAGCATTTCTCATTAGCCGTCACATTCCCGCTATCCCCAATTGTACCCTATGTTGGAATAATTCAGAGGACCTTGACCACCTTTTTTTTTGTTGCCCGCTTTCCCGCTTAGTTTGGACCCTCGCTATGGCCTCCATTTGGCCCAGATCGCGACGTTCTCTTGGTTTTGCCCGAGATTGGAATTGGATCTTGTGCAGTTTTGCCGAGAATTCTATATGCGACCTAGTAGGTAACCTTGTCTTTGCCGCCACTGTCCATCATCTTTGGTGGGAGCGTAACTTGCGAAGATGGATTTCCAAATCTAGATCTCGAGATAGGATTTGGAATGCCATCTATTTTGACGTTTCTTCTCGTCTTTTATCTGTCCCCCACCCCCCTGTTGTTGACTCTCCAAGAAATAGGCTTATTGTTAGTTCTTGGAGTCTTACTTCTTCTTTTCTACCCCTTTGACTGGGCTTCCCTTTGTACATGTGCTTTCAGTAATTTGTTTTTATTATTCATCCCAAAAAAAAAAAAAAAAATTTGTTAAAGGATGAGTAATAAGAACGCCTAGGATGACTTCCTATGTTTGACCTCCTCTGTAAAATGATCCAACTTATGAAAGGTAAACTCCTTTTGATGTGCTATGACGTTTGAGTTGATCAGATCAGCTGTCCAATCCTTCTACATCTATTGGTGTGGCATCTATTGGATCCCTGAAATCCTTATCTAAGCCATGAATCCTTATTTTGTTCTTTCCTTTGGGAAGAAAATAAATCCTTTAAATTTCTCCATCCTCTAAGCTGGGCTATTATCTATTTGCCCCATGGTTGTCAAAGTGTCCACCTAGGTGATCGCCTTTGCTCCTAGGCCGGTCGACCTGGTGTTGCCTTGTCGCCCTGGCGACGCCTTGTTGCCTTGCTTGGTGCTGCCTTTGTTTTCGTTGCACTCTATGCCTTGCCTCACCTTGTCGCCTTGACAACCATGATTTGCCCAATATGGAGACTGGTCTTCACTTTCATAGAATTTGGGATTCTACTAAGGAGGAAGTAGCAGATTCAAAGCATCAAAGTGAAAGAGCTCCCCTAGGGAAAGGCAGGCCCTGACTCTCCCGGCCGTCCCAATCATTGTGATTGGATATTGTGGGTGTTCTCAAATTGTTGTGGAGACTCTCCTCCCAACTTGAGTCTATCCAGGTCAATTGGCTCTATTCTTACCTTCTCAAAAGACTCCAGTTAGGCAATCGGCGAGTTACCAACTCCTCATAGTTGTGGTGACTAGGTGATCAAGAGCGTTGTAGAGAGTCAAAGTTCAAGTCGACAACAAGAAGGCAAGTAAGCCATAGAGCTCCTTGACCAAAGTGCTTGGATGCCTAAGCATGCCTAAGTGATGTCTTGACAACTATGCTTCTCCTGGGTCTACAGCAAAATTCTCCTTAGTCCAGTAGCCCTTGAGTCTACCATCTCCAAGATCATTAATGGGACATATACCTCCATCTAGCTTGATCACTGCATCCTTTAGGAGTCCTCTTCTCCACATTCAGTGCCTGTTCGGCTACTCTACTATCCTTTTTTCTGTATTCTCCATCATCATCTCCCATGGTTCATGGTGCTCTTCTGCTTCCACCTAGTGGTCTAGTCTACCTAAGGTTTGGGCCTCCCTCCCCCTAAACCTCTTTATCTGCCAAGGTCTCCTGGCTTCCTCTCTTAATGGCCTCTTTAGGATTCTAGCTCCCACCTTCCCTTGGCACAACCTTGTGTGGTTTAAAGCCCACATTCTCTGCCATGGTTTCACCATCTGAAGAGCCTTAACCTTTGCCTCCCATCCTGTCCTTTTTCCTCCTCTGCCAGTTGCCTCTTTCACCCTCTCATATTCTTTGCTACAATGGTAAGAGGACATCAATTATTTTTACTTTTCTTATACCGTTGCCTCTTCTATTTGAAAAGGCTTTGGTTTTTGGTTGGTTCAGTAGTAGGAGATCTTTACACTTCTCTAGGTGGTGGCTTTGGATGAGCATGTCCTTTACCTGCACTATCCATGATATTGCAGGTAAGCTTGTGTTTGGTGCAATTATCTCTCACATCAAGATGGATGGAGCAGAATCGTTGTAAATGGATCTCTAACTCCCTTTCTCTTGATATGATTTGGTGATCCATCAACTTCAATGTTAACTCTAGACTTCAAACTTTTCCTCATGAATCTCTTGTTGATTCATCCAAGGAACAAGCATATTGTTGTCTCTTGTGGTTTCATTTATATATTCCTGTTTTTCAGTCTCCTACCCCTTTATCTTAAGGCTTGTGGTTTTGTTAGTACCCTCCGTTTCCTTTTCTTTCCCTATTTATCCCTCCCACCTGTATCCTTTTCCCTTGGCTCACAGTTTTGGTAATGAATTATTTATTCACCAAAAAAAGAAGATGGTTTGGTTTTGGTTTCTACCAATAACATCATGAACCAAACCATACGGTTAACCAAAACCACACCCCTTTAACACACTTAACATTCCCCCCGCCCCGGCGCTCCCCCCCCGGCGCCTGGGCCGGGGGTGCTACATTGGTAGTTTGGTACTCTTCTCTTTCCTTGTCTGATTTTTCCTCATGCCCTCCTATGTAGAAATCATTCGGTCATACCTCATTATGCTGCTTGCTCAGAGAGTCCTCAACCTAAAAGTAGAAATTAAATTAAGTCTTAAAAATCCCCCAAGACTTGGATGTCTTGGTTCTCTCTTGGTTCATATCTCACACTGCGGGTTCAGAGCAGGGTCATAATGTATGCAGCCTCACCCTGCTCCCACTGATACGCTGTTTCCAGACCCAAGCCTATGACAGTTGGTCACAATACAACAATCTTTACCATTGCACTGAGACTCTTCATCTTGGTTATTTCTAGCTTTGTAATAATTATACTTAGACAAAGGAAATTTAGTTACTGGACTCACTATTTTTTTCCATATATATATATATTGGAGAGAGAGAGAGAGAGAGAGAGAGAGAGTTAAAAAAAGGAGTATAGCTTCTGAATGGTCTTTAAGACTCTTCACATTGGAAAGTTTAGGTGAGATATTTATTAGCATTTATAAGATTCATTCATTTGTTAAGGCCAACGGCATATGCGTTACCATATTCTCCGTGATTACTAATTAATATTACAAAAGCAGATGCCTTTACCAAACGAAGGGAGAAGAGGAAGAATACCTTGGAGCCGAGGGATACAAGGGAGCAGCATCAACAGCACGGGATAGGAGATAGAGCCACCGATCCCAGAACGCCTAGGTATTGAAACGAGTAACTTTCATGTTTTCTGATGTTATTTTTTCCAAGATTAATTTTCTGTGAGTTTCATCATCTACTCTCCCTGCATCCTCTATATGGTTTCATTTTATTTGCTTTTTTGTTTTCTTTTCCTTGCAAAGATTCTACGTTGTCGATGATGGTATAGATATTGTGCTGACTGAGATATCATTAATTCGATATATGGACTTAGTTTTCCATCTATAATGGAGAAGGAAGAATCCCTTTGACAATCATGATGTACTGATGTGATCCTGTGCCATCATTAATTCCCATTTTCGGTTTTGAAAATCAGGAATCTGATCGCTAGATGATTTGAATCAGATAGCAATTGTTCGTTCCCAGTGATGATTCTGGCAGATCTGATATGTTATGGAACCCTAGAATTGACCAGTTCTCAGATCTGAGGGCAAATTCTAGGATTCTTGACGCCAATCCTTGGTTCTGTCTTAAGAAACATTGATCGGACTCCTATTATACCGGATTAGCAATGCCCCATGCTAATCAAAGTGCCACTGTTTTTTGGGTTAGAAGCTTCTCCCTTCACTAAAGTGAAGAGAAACTATATCATCAATATATCATATGGGTATAAAGTCTGTAAAGTGTTTTTCCCCCTTCCTCTTTCGTGAGATCAGCCTGTAGGTATTGACTATTTGACTTATGACACCAGCCTATTCCGACTTTAATGGTTTCTTGTGTGGTAATGGTCATCGGCAATGTCTAGTGTTGTCAAACTAGTGTCTGGTCATATTCTATTAGTTTAATGGTCCAGTGCTTTTTTGAAGATTTATGACTGAATTCGACCATTATACAAATCCTTGCTCAATGGCAAGATTAGCATTGGTTAATGATTCATTGGTTTGTTATTGACCTTTAATCATTTTGACTAATCAATATTTATTTGTCCTTAAATTGTCAGCTAAGCATCGTTTCTGTTTATATTTTGATGAGGGATATTTATATCAATCCTTACATCAGTCTGATTTTAGAAGGGTTTGTGCATTTTTACCTAATTCGTCAGTCTGTTGGTCTAATTAAAAAAAAAAAGAACGGAAATCTAGGTTGATGCTTGTGCACTCTCCCATTCGGCTCTCTTTTTCTATTTATACTCACATTCAATGACCCCTCTGATCCCTCTATGTAAATCTTTCTTGGCACCACTCACCGGTTTGTTCCCTACACTACTTGCTCGGGGAACCCTCTCCCTTGTAAAAAGGAAAGAAGAAATTTCCAACCTTTCATTGGTCAAATAGCACAGTGGGGGATCTTACCCATGGGTCTGTCTCATAGATCAAGATTCAACAATGTCTGAATGCCAATTTTTCTTCTTATGTTTTGATATTGTTCTAATCTCTCCCATTTATTTTAAATGATGTCGATGAATCTAATAGTGATCAATATAAACTGTGTAAGGTGATTGTTGCATAGATTACATGGAAAATTTAGACGCCAAAGGAGCCAGAGGTGGACGAGAACTCATGAATTACTCAACAACAAGATCATCAGGTCACTCTGTTACTGTACCTGGCAGTAATGCCAATCTATCAGCAGCAGCAGCAGCAGCAGCAGCACGAAATGTATTTGAAACATGTCTTCTTCCTTTTGACCTTTTTGACCTTAATCATACTTGGAATAGGACTACTGGTGAAAGAAGAAATAATGTGAATGTCGAGTACTACAGCTCCTCTGCTTATGATACTGCTGGAAATACCAATTTTTGTTGCAAAAGTGTGTTATCAAGGACCTACAGTAGGAAGCCACGTGAAGCAGTGCCTATTGATCATGTGGCTGAGAGATCAAATGTTGCAGGTTTCAGGAAGCAAAAAGTGTTTGACTATGGTAGCCATAGTTCCCAAGCTGGCCCAGGTAAGCAAAGACTAGTCCATGACATAAAGTTATGCTACTATTTTTATTGTTGTGCGGGAATTGTTGTATACGTTCATATGTGTACTGAGAAATGTTACCCCTCCATGCATGTAGGGAGAATTTACCCATCCCCGCATTCCCAGTAATATATAAATATATAGAGGATCAACATAGTTGAGGAGAATAGAGAGTATCAGGGTGGAGAGAGTAAGTAGACATGCACTATTTCAATAGGTAGATAATTTTGCCAGTGGTGCAATATGTTGTGTAAAGTTTCCCTGAATTGCCTTTTCAAATAAGATTGCCACATTACTTGTTAAATGACGACTGGATTTTGTGGATTGGTAGATCCTAAGACCACTTGCTTGCATGTCAATTTTCTTCCCTAATGTGTATTGCTATGCTAGAGAGTGAATGAGAGAGGTTTCAAATATATTTATCTACTCAAAAAAAAAAAAAAAAAACATATCCCAGTTCATGAGGCTTCCACTAATCTAGGGTCTTGGAGTGCCAAACTAAAGCAGCTTTCAGGTTTGATTCTTTGATAATTTTGTACAACCTTCCATGTACAGTAGTAGCTGTTAATTAGCATGTGATGGTAGTGATGGTTTTGCAAACCTCCAATGCAGCCGCGAAAAAACTCAAGCTAATCGAAAACATTGCTGATACCTTAAGTCCAGCTGAAGTGACACATCTCCTATTCCAAGGGCACAAGAATGAGCATACTCCCTACTTATTTTTCAATCCTAGCATTGGAAGTAATGTTTCATCAACCCGAAGCCACCAGAATGATGTTAATGTTGTTGGCGATCATCAATTACCCCCTAGTTCTCAACCTTTCGGTATCACTTCTTCTTCCTCTGTGAATAATGTTAGTTTGTATGCATTTCATTACTTCCTTGGTCATGCTTTAGCTAACTTGCATTTGTTCTGGTTTTGCAGATCTGAGAACAAGATGCTTATACTGTTGGGAGGCTATCTCGAATGAGAATCCAATGGTTTCAAAACGGTCATGCGGCCATTATTTCCATATCAATTGCTTTCCTCTTCGTCCAGGAACCACGAGAGGTCAGCATCTCAGGGCCATGAACTGCGAATTCTGCCTGCTAGAAATGCATAATGAAGACAAGTGAGGTGGTTTTCAAGATGGAGATGGGTTTCTCCTTCTCTCTCTTTTTATTTTCATTGAAACTCATGAACCATTTTACTCATTAGTAGTTTCAAAAGGGTCATGCGGCCATTATTTTCATATCAATTGCTTTCCTCTTCACCCAGGAACCAAGAAAGGTCAGCATCTCAGGACCATGAACTGCGAATTCTGCCTGCTAGAAAAGCACAATGAAGACAACTGAGGTGGTTTTCAAGATGGAGTTGGGTTTCTCCTTCTCTCTCGTTTTTATTTTCATTGAGACTCATAAACCATTTTACTCATTAGTAGTTTCTGGGTCAGTCCGTTTTAAGTTGAACCAATTTCAAGTACATTTTAGTGGGCTTTTTTTTGTTGAGCAATTTAGTGCTCTGGGGACTTTCAGTTTGTGAACTAGTTATTTAGAAGCTGTGTTGTTTTGTCAAATTAAACTCTATATGTTTCTGGTAAAAAAAATACTTAGGACAGTTTGAAATTTGATTGTTGTGGTTAGAGACTTATTATTCATGTGTGCCCGTTGTATCTTCCTTTATCACTATTAGCTGCCTTTTTCATGCAAATTTGCCTTTCTTCATCATGTTACTTCATGTGGACATGGGGGTGCAAGTTTGGTCCTTTCAGTCCTCCCTAAGCCTATGCAAGCCTAAACAAGGCCTGGTTTGATTTTTAACCCTTTATGGAGGGATATTGTTGAATTTTGTGAAAAAAAGGGTTATTATCTGTTGTTCAATTTTGAATTTATTATAATTTTAAGACTAGGTTAAGTGTTAGTTTAATCCAAAGAAAGGACCAATATTTGGTTTGGATTATATGGTGTGGTTCTGGTCTTTATTATTCAATGTGGTTTTGATTTCTCTGTGTGGTGAGAATTTACTGGTCTTTATTATTTGGTTAAGTATTAGTTTAAACGGATTTATAACACATTTTCATAAACCTACTTCACTTCTTTGCACTTCTTTGATGTGGTGATGTTGGATTCTATTAGGAGTCTAATAAGGTTGATAGGAGAAATTGAGACATCAGCTCCTATAGTCTACTCCACTTTTTTAAAGGGCTTGAGATCATGGATCAATAAGCTATTCTATTACAATCGTTTCTTTCAACAAATGATGATAGCCATTGATAAGGATTAAATATGGAGGAGCTGAACAATGGACAGCAAAGACTTCCTGTTTGATGATTCTAACTATGAAAATGGAGTGAAGAAAGGGAACAAAATGCTAACAAAGCTGAACCGTGCCTCTTTTCTGTTCTTCCATTTCCTTTTTTGTTGTGAGCATAAAATCATTTCTTGTTGAAAAACAAAAAGCATCAGTCAAAAAATAAATTTTATATGATTTTCAATTAAACCAGCAGTTTATTGTTTTTAAACCAAATCGAATTGGGGAAAAGACCTATGAAATCATAAGTCAAAACGCATCATGTTTTTGAGGTTTTGTTCTATTCAATTCTAATCGATGAGTTTTAGATCTGGAATTTGATGTCGGTACCATTTTGATACCCTTAGAATCGTTTTTTGTATACTCCAACTTGTATGGGAAATACCACTGGGGTGGTGGTCTAGTGGTCCCATGCTCACTCCCAAGTGGCTTGGTAAACCTCATGTCCTAAGTTCGAATCCCCTCTACTCCTTTGGTTCTTGCATTGGATAGTTGTGTGCTCCAAGGAACGAAAGTTCGCTGCATATCGCGACCAACGAACCTGGCTATATGGCGAAATTTCGCCTGAATATCGCCGAAGGTTCGCCTGGATAAGATGAATCCCGCGACCGCGACTGGTGCATGTTGGAGGGTTACGCCGAGAGAGAGAGAGAGGGAGGGGGTTTGAGGCTTTGAGCGCAGTGTAGTGTAGTGTTGTCAGATCAGACGAATATTCAGGAAGGGAGTGAGCATCAAGGGCGTGTTGTTGGTTTAAGCGAGTGGAAGGAAGACGAAGACGGCAATTACCCCAATCGAACTCACCGATTATTTCCGCGCCGGCCGGGAAGAGGTCCGACAAGGAGGATGGATCCCCCCCCCCCCCCCCCCCAGAAGAATCTAAGAAATGAAGCCGAAGAATCGTTAAGGTAACCCGTGTTGCGAAGGGCGTTTCGCTTGTTTCGCTGATGATCGGAGGTTGAAGATGAACCCAAAACCTATTATTTGAAGATTGGAAGTTGAAGATGAACTGAAAACCTTGTTGTTTCACTGATGATCGGAGGTTGAAGATGAACCTGAAACCTTGGGGTGACGGTGACAAGCCAGATTTCAGAGATTTTTTTGTTGATTTTCGCTGATTCACCGGAAAATCGGCCACTTCCGGCGACTAGTGGAAAGTTCGTTTCGCCCCCTGGTCTCGGTTTGCCGGGGGGCGAAACAGGAAATATCCTTCCATGGTGTGCTCTTTGGCTTGGGCATGAGTGCTACCGACTACTGTGGACTATACTAGGCCTCCGGTGAGGCTCCGCTGACGGGGCCAATGCTTGCTCTGGTAGTGCACAGGGCTAATGCTTGCATAGGTCGCACTTGATAAATAGTCCGAACATTGCGTAGCGGAGGGCGCTAGGTCGCCGCTGCTGCATCCCTCTTTTGCTTACCCAAAAAAAAAAAAAAAAACATGTATGGGAAATAAATGAAAAAGATAAAACTTATGGAATGATGACAGTAATTTTAAATAAAAACAGTGGACTATTTCGTATGTGTTGTTCTTATGCAAAACTATTATTTAATATTTATGTGCTAAAAGACTGTTATTTGCTTGGAAATGGGCGTTTGATAAATCTGTTCTAAAAATATTTTTAGAACGCTATTTGAATAGGTTGGTGTTTGATAAACTCATTCTAAGGTTTCAACCGGGATCAATTTTATCGCTTTCATTAATGTTCTTTGGTAAAAACATATTTTTGATGTTCCCAAAAAAATATTAAAACAACACCACACTCCCACCCCCCCCCAAAAAAAAAAAAAAAAACCCCAACAAAAAAAACCCCCCCCCCCCCCTCCCCCCCCCCCAAAAAAAAAAAAAAAAAAAAAAAATTTACAAAAAAATACCAAACATGCCCTTCATTACTTTCCCTTTCTCAATACCTTACTCTTGTGTATTGCCAAAAAAATTAAGCAAATTACGTTATTTACATCTCTTATGTTTCATATATATACAAATAGTGCCCTTACTCTTAGAAAACTGGAAGCGATGATTCAACATCTACTATATTTTGAAAATTGCTATCTTGTGTGTCCTCTTTTAGGTTATCCTGTTTTGATTTTCTAGAGATGGAAAGGCAGGGGAGTGGAGGATGAAGAGCAACAGAGTCATTGTAGATTTTTCTTTTTTCCCACTTAAAATTTTATAATAAGACTTAGTAAAGGGAAACTATATCTTATTTTATTTGAAACTAATAGTGTTAATAAGGGTGTCAATTCATACTATATGCTATTTATCAAAAGCGAAACTGAAACCGTGCCATTTATACCGTACCAAAATAAATATGACAAGGTGTCGGTATGATAGTTGTTCCATTTAATAAATAGTTGGACAAAATGATATAAATGAATCATAACGCATCAATATGGTATAGGAACCATTTTGTACCAACAAATATGATAGGGCATACTTGTACAATTTTGTATTCGGCATGATATGGATATGAAATAAATTTGTTCAATACTATACTAATACCGTATCAAACACTAGTTTCTTACTCAACTGAATTTTTCTTTTCTTTTTGCCAAAAAATAAATAAATTTATATTACACTCTCCATACTAATCTTTGTGGAGGTTATACAATAAAAAGAGATGGAACATTCCACCATTCCCTAGAGAAAGAACATTCCCCAGCACTACAAGGTAAATAGTTTGCATATACATTATTGGATCTATCGACAAAGCGAAAACTACCAAATCAAAACCTATAACGAGCTTCTAAATATCATGAAGGATGTCGCAACTTGCCTATTCTAGAGGAGGGGACTACCTGTTTAGGGCACCTATAACTGACTGACAATCAGAATGAACTAGAAGCTTAGACACTTGAATTGACTTGACAAGTATTAAGCCATCTCTAATTGCCTGTAGCTTAAAAGCGAGACAGACATTCCCTACTTGGTGAAGCTCTTGTTGCAAGAAAACTTCCATGACCATCTCAAAGAACACATACTCATTCTCCTTCCCTGCTCTTTTTGTTCCATGCACCATCTACAAGAACCTAAAACGAAATACATAAATTGACACCGTAGTTGATACGGGAAATCTACCAAAAAAAAAAAGTTGATACGGGAATAACTTCTATATTAGACGCAGCGGAGGACACAAAATAATGATGGATATCAACAAATAAAGGCCAAAAGGATTGCAATGTGTTGAGTCATGGAGGGTATTCTTCCCTTGAACAAAGTTGAATTTCTAGTCTTCCAAATAAACCAACATAATGTACTCTTAACTCATATTTAGTTCGCATGAGTCACCTTTGAATTGCCACATATGATTGTTTTTTCATTTCCAATTTCCAAAACACATTTGAGTGTTAGGGGCTAGGAGATGTACCTTGCAAAACTAGGGATATCTATGTAATTTGCTTTAAATAAATAAAAAAATAAATAAAAATAAATAAAAATAAAATAAAAAAAAATAAAAACACACACACAGAGACACACCCTCCCTCTCATGGTTTCCTTCGCGACCAAACAAGCCTCCTACGTGTTGTGCTGCTATTCCGGGGTAGGGTTGCCCTTTGCCTTCTCCTACCATCATCAGGCGCCAAAATGCAAATCGTTCTTCGCAAAAAGTAGAGGTGAGAACTGAGAAGTGTCTGCATGTTTATTCCTCTTCGCATTTGCCCATTTCTCTCCTTCAATGTGTTTTTCATCTTTATTTTGTTTACGTTTCTGGGTAAATTTGGATTGAGACCTGCTCTTCTGGGTCTTAGTGTAATGCTGTGTTTTTTTTCCCCACTATGACTCTCTTCTTTCAGTTATTTGCTCCTCTTTGATTCTCTGAAACCGCTCTCCTTCTGAAGGTTTTGTTTGTTTTTGAGATCCATGTAAGTGTTTAATGACATCGAAAAACGACAATACAGTTTTCCAGAATGGATTTTATCAAGCAGGGAATTGTTATTGCTACTCTGGACGATTTGAAATCTACTCAGTGTCAGCTTAAGCTCAAAATGAGACCAAGGTCGAATCAATTAGTCCTTCTGATGGGAATAAAGAGCTTTAGAATCCTTTTCCCATGAAAATTCTTCAGAATTTCTTAGTTCTTATAGTGTTGAACAATTATTTTGTAAGCAAAACCCACGCTTTCCGTTGTATTTGGGCAGCCACAACTGTATGAGAATCTTACCATACTTCATCCTCCCATCATTGTTTCTGTAGGACACTGTTTAAGCAACTGAACTCATGACATAATGCCATGATGAAACCCATCTAACCATCTCGTAATCCAAATCACAGGGCACCAATTCAATGGATTACCCAAAAAGGGAAGGAGAATTTTTAAAAAAATCTAACCTTGATCTATCCATATCTTACTGTTTCTGTAAGCCTGATATGGGAGCATTCAACTTGCTAGCTTCAATAGAGAAGCAGGAGCCTCATCTAATCACCTGGTAATCAATATCATTAGCAAAGCATAATTAGGAACCCAAGCAGGAGAATGTAATTTACATACTTTCTGTTGTACACTTTGAAAAGTTGAAAAAGGGAAAAGGAAGGAACACAATTAGACGAAATTCTCTGTTGCTTGTCATTGGCTGAATCTAAGTTTCACATTTAATAAAACCTGTGAGGAAGATATAACATCCTAGTGGTTAGTGAATACAATGAGACTTTGCAGTTCACCTTGCGACTTTCCAAAGTAAGGTTTTAACTGATCTTGATGTGTTTAATTGGCATGACATTGGATTTCTGCAGACATGAATAGATGTTCATGAAAGGGTCAATTTAAGCTATCTGGGAGTATCAAAATGAAAAATCTGACAAATGTTACATCAGATCTTTGTATCGCAGTGGGATGCCTAAGCGTGTCTTGTGAAACAAAATTAAATATAACAAAGAATGTTGGCAACCAGGCAGCAACCTGGCTGATGAAAATAACTACTCACAGAATGGGAGTAGTACTTTCAGGGAAGTTAAGATGAGATACCATGTGGCTCTCACATAGCAAAGAACATGGATGGTGGGCTGAAATTGAGTCATCATAGCATGCAACTATGATGGCCTGCTTCAATGTATAGCTTATTTGCAATGTGCATGAATCATGTTGCTTTGCTGAGATTGTAACTAAACTGACTCAAAGGACGAATGCCTATGACTGAACTGGTCACTTCACTGCTAAACGAGGGTGTTGACTACGTTGAAAGACTAGGTCATTGCCCATGCTTCTCTTTTTGGTTTTAACACTATTCTGCTATCAGAATAGGTGCAGATGGTTTTTTGATGTTCTAAGTTATCATTTAGCATTCCATTAAATAGGTGAGTTTGGTGAAGAAAGAATCCACAGTGAAGCATGTTGTGAAGCCTACCATGATATAATTAGAAGAAACCCATAAATTGCTGGAGAAGTGCATCTGAGCTCTTAGTAACCCTAGGCCACTTAATTCAGTTGCCAAAACTAGTGTGGTGTACATGTGTCAACACAATCTAGTGATTGCTGCTTGTTGAATTAGTAATGTTTCTGTGTGAAATTGAGTTTTTAGTTTTAGTTGACAAAGGGACCAAAAACGTGTTACTGAGTTAGAGAACAACAATAATGATCTATAGTTGGCAATGGGTTTTGTCATTTTGTTGGGTTATTTCCGAACTGTTAGATTGTGTGGACTCTATGAATATATCATATATGAGGTCATTTGTGCACAGACATGCTCCTGCTTGCTCAGTCTTTCTTCGTCATTTTCTTCCCTCCTACTCCACCTTCAATGTGATTGTGGAATGGTGTGGACTACCTTTGATATAAATGCAAGAATAAGCAGACAACTTTAATTACAGCAATGGGCCAAATTCTATTTAATTGCATAATGGAGGAAGAAAAGGGAACTTTAGAAGCTGAGTTATGTTTCTGGAAACAGCCAAGCTTTATGCTTAGGATGATTTTAATAGTATCTGTCGCTAATTTCTTCATGATTATTGCTTGCTGCTTTGAAGGTAACTCTGGTTGTTTTCTTATAAATGGTTGCAACTATATGCAGGTTGGCTAGGCCTAGTGATGTTTAAGAGACATCATTTTTGTACATTTATTGCTTCAGGATTCCATTTCTTCTGATTATCTTCCAATTTTCTTTTTATCAAAGTTTGAAGATCATTTTATATTCTTATGCTCAGGAAATGCCTCTAGATGAAGCGGGGGCAAGATCAAGGTTTGAAGTATCCTTTTGTATCTGCTGATACATATTGTTTCTTCAAGGTACCAAATAGAATATCTAAACACTGTTGTTATTAGTACATGTAGAAACCTCATCTTTCCTATACAACCAATTGAATGTACTTGTCTTTTCCTGCTTTTTTTTGGGGTTGAATAGTCTTGTCCTACATTGTTCTTTTTATGCATGCTATATTTTATATTTTATTTTTTTATAATGTATTATGGTTCAAAACTACATTTTGCATACATACTATGCATTTCCATATATCGCGTATTTGTGTCTCTTTGATACAATACGATTTAAATCATCCCTTCCATTGGGTAAGGCTGTGTACATTATGACCCACCTCAGACTCAGCAGTCTCATGCATTGGGTACATCCCCCTTTTTTCTTCCTGATGGTGAGGGGATCCTTTATTTTCATTTCTAATTCTTAGAGATGTATTGTTTCATTTATGATTTTAGTGTTTTCTTAAACTTATGTAATTAGGATACTTACCTCATCTCTGAGTTAAATTTTGATACCATGTGAAATTGGGAATATATTTACATGTAAGCATGAGGGAAGTTTAATTATTATGAAACCAGTCTTAGGTAGCCATAAGTGAGTTCCTTTTTCCATTGGATTATTGGAATGCCATAGGTGTTTATCCACTGGAGGGATTGTTATTCACATTAGCTAGGGAGTGGTTTTTGTAACCTTTGATGAAATTTGACGAAATAGGAATTGAAATGTTTTATTCTTCAGTATCTTATTCAGAACTTTACAATCAATATATACACAACTGCTATCTATGAAATAGGAAAGAATATCCCACCTAGAAGATTAGAATAGAAGATTACAATCAATGAGTAATCTACCTAGAATAGAAGATTGCAATAATAAGAAAAATATCTGTAATAGAACATTACAATCTGATCTACTTAGATTAAAGATACTAATAAAATATTATGATATGATTCTAAGATTTTCCACACTCCCCCTCAAGCTGGTGAATAGGCATTCTCCATTCACAGCTTGGATATGCATTTTTGAAAGGCTAAGCTGCTCAATCCTTTAGTAAGTACATCAGCAAGTTGACTATGTGTAGACACATACGGCGTACAAATCAGTCCGCTATCCAGCTTCTCTTTGATGAAGTGTCTGTCAATCTCAATGTGCTTGGTTCGGTCATGTTGAACAGGGTTATGTGCTATACTGATTGCTGACTTGTTGTCACAGTATAGTCTCATTGGTCCACCCCATTCAACCTTTAGGTCTTCTAAGATAATCTTCAACCAAAGTAATTCACATATTCCTTGAGCCATTGCACGAAATTCAGCTTCTGCACCTGACCGAGCCACAACATTCTGCTTCTTGCTCCTCCATGTCACAAGACTGCCACCAAGAAATGTGCAATATCTTTTGGTCGACCTTCTATCTACTGCTGACCCTGCATAATCAACATTAGTGTATGCTTCTAATATCATTCCTTTATTCCTTCTAAATAAAAGGCCTCTCCCTGGCGTCCCTTTTAAATATTGTAGCACACGGTGAGCTGCATGCAAGTGAATTTCCTTTGATTTGTGCATGAATTGGCTGATTACACTAACTCGCATATGCTATGTGCCGGCCTTGTGTGAGACAAGTAGATTAGTCTTCCTACTAGTCTTTGATACATCTCTCGGTCCACAACAACATCTTCTTCTGCATTCCCAAGTTTACTGTTGGGATCTATTGGAGTGCTTGCTGGTTTACACGTGGCCATTCCTGTTTCTTTAAGGAGATCAGTGATATACTTTTGTTGAGAGATGAAAATGCCTTGTTGAGAGTGAGCAATTTCAATGCCAAGGAAGTATTTTAATCTTCTTAAAGCCTTGATCTCAAATTCCTTAGCCAAGCATTGAGTCAAATTTTGTTTCTCTTTTTCTTCATTTCCTGTCACTATTATGTCATCAACATACACAAGTAGTGCCGTGACTCCCCCAGATGATGAGTGCTTGATGAACAATGTATGGTCTCTTTGACTTTGCTTGTAACCCATACTAATCATGACTTTAGTAAATCTGCCAAACCATGCCCGCGGTGACTGTTTGAGTCCATATAAGGCCTTTTTTAACTTGCATACAATATTAGCAGCTAAATCCTTCTCATAACCCGGTGGAACCTCCATGTAAATTTCTTCCTTTAGTTCACCATGCAAGAATACATTTTTAACATCAAATTGTTGCAAGTCCCAACCATAATTTGCCGCCAAGGATAGTAAGATTCTGACAGTATTCATTTTTGCAACTGGAGCAAATGTTTCAAGGTAGTCAATCCTGTAAGTCTGGGTGTAGCCCTTGGCTACCAACCTTGCTTTGTACCTTTCTAAAGATCCATCTGGTCGATACTTCAATGTATATACCCATTTGCACCCCACAGGTTTCTTCCCTTTTGGTAATCTTACAAGTTCCCATGTTCCATTGCTTTCTAATGCTTCCATCTCCACATTCATAGCTTGCTTCCACTCCTTATTGGATAAAGCCTCAGATAAGGTGTTAGGAATGGCAATGGTGTTTAAACTTACCAGAGAGGCTCTATGAGATGGGGAAAAATGTTTAAAGGACAAGAATTGGGCAAGAGGGTATATGGGTTTCGTTGTGCATTCTCTAGTGCCTTTCCTATTGGCAATAGGAAGGTCTAGTTCATTACTATCTGTGGGCACATCGAATTCGGTTTGTAGTGAAGGATTAGTCATTTGTACCTCATTTCCAGAATTTGGATTGGAGTCTTGAACTTGCACTGATTTTGGAACAAGATTCTTCTTCCTTGAGAACACCTTTCCTTTGCCAAATCTCACATGCTCAATATCAGAAATAGGCTCATTCATTTTAAAGTTTGACATATGTTCATGTTGTTCATAGTTTGACACAGGTGAGTCTGACACAAGTTTAGGTTGTTCACAGTTTGACTCAGGTGACATAGTGAAGTATTTGGGAGTGAACTCTAAGTCAAGTAAGGAATTCCCATTCTTATCTTCCATTATTGAATGCTCCCCCTGAAGATGAGGTGTGGAAAAATAAGACTTATGTTCATGAAAAGTGACATCAATGGAAACATAGAACCTTTTTGAAGGAGGGTGATAGCACTTATAGCCCTTTTGAGTGGAGGAATATCCTATAAATAAACATTTGAGTGCTCTAGGATCTAATTTACCCCGATGTGGTCCATGAATATGAACAAATGAGACACACCCAAAAATTCGAGGAACAAGGTTTTTTGTCGTTTTTAGGTTTGGGTAGAACTGGGAAAGGACATCCATTGGACTCTTGAATCCTAAGACTCTCGAAGGCAGCCGATTTATGAGATGAGTTGCTGTGAGGACTGCTTCCCCCCAAAATGACTTAGGCACATTGTATTGGAATAGGGAGGCTCTAGTTACATCAAGAAGGTGGCCATTTTTTCGTTCAGCTACTCCGTTTTGTTGTGGGGTATCAACGCACGATGACTCATGTATAATTCCCTCCCTTTGAAAGAATGGAGTTAGAATTTGATTGAAATAATCTCTGGCATTATCAGATCTAAATCTTTTTATACTAACTCCAAATTGGTTTTTAACCATGGAATGGAAGTTGGGAAGAACACGACTAACATCGGATTTATTTTTTAGTAGAAAAATCCATGATACACGAGTGCAATCATCAATGAATGACAAGAACCACCTAGCCCCAGACACATTAGGAATTCTAGAAGGACCCCAAATATCACTATGAATGAGATAAAAGGGGATGGAACTTCTTTTCTTGCTTAAAGGAAGTGGTACACGCTTGTGTTTAGCAAGCTCACACACATCACAACGAAACTCATCGACATGTATGCCTTGAAACAAAGAAGGAAACAAAAGATTGATTACCCTAAAGGAAGGATGTCCAAGTCTATGATGGTAAAGCCAGATTTTTTCTTTATTGGTTTGAGAAGGACTACCATTAGTAGCATGTGATTGGCTTGGTGCCTCAAGGTAGTAGAGTCCATCCCTTTCTCTAGCATGTCCAATCGTCCTCCCCGAATCCTTGTCCTGAAATATACAATGACTATGGTGAAAGACTACATTACAATGTAAATCTTGCGTGAGTTTCTTCACAGAAACGAGATTTGTAGATAGTCTAGGAACATGTAGGACATTTTTCAAGGTGAGGGATGAGTTGAGCTCAATATTTCCAGTTCACCCATGAGTAGTTAACGAGCCATCAGCAGTAGAGCTATCTTCCTACTACTTGGACGGGAGAATATGTGGTGAAAATATTTGGTGAGTGTGTCATGTGGTCAGTTGCACCTGAATCTATGATCCAGGGGCTTGGAAGAGAATTACTAGAGACATTTAATCCAATAGAAAGTGGAAACTCACCTGAATATGCCAAAGAACATGTACCTGGTTTTTGTTAAGGTTGCTCAAAAGAGTTTTTACACGTTCTATGTCCTCTTGATTAAGGCTAGCAACCTCTTTATTAGTGACTTCAAGTTGCTGTGTAGATGTAACATGCGCCTGACCATTATTTCCAGATTGCTCTCCTTTGTG
Organism: Hakea prostrata; assembly: GCF_041222555.1. Lineage (NCBI taxonomy): Eukaryota > Viridiplantae > Streptophyta > Magnoliopsida > Proteales > Proteaceae > Hakea > Hakea prostrata. The sequence goes on from NC_142602.1 coordinate 24,489,202, forward strand.
CCGCCACTCTTGGCTAGGAGGTTTACCATGAAGTTTCCAGCATCTTTCCCGTGTGTGACGAGCTTTCTTGCAGTAGGTACACCATGGATTGTCTTTGTTTTGCAATTCTCCATTCTGTAGATTTTTTATTTTCTGATCAAATGCAGTCCCGAAAGTAACCTCTCTTGGTTCTGACATACTCTTTGTAGGTGCTTAAAAATAGTATGTGAAACAGTAACCAAAGATGCAATAGAATGACAGATAAGGCGGAGAAATAAAAAATCTGTTTTTCAGGTAAGGAAAAATAAACAGAACAGAGCTGAATAAAGAATGGCGATAAAGGCCAAAGGAAGAATAACCTGTGTGTGGCGGAAACTCCAAAGATTAAAGGCAATGAAGGCCTGAAAGCTGGACAGCAATCCCAAGATTGGTTGGCTCTGATGCCATAATGAAATAGGAATTGAAATGTTTTATTCTTCAGTATCTTATTCAGAAATTTACAATCAATATATACACAACTGCTATCTGTGAATTAGGAAAGAATATCCTACCTAGAAGATTAGAATAAATGAGAAATCTACCTAGAATAGAAGATTACAATCAATGAGTAATCTACCTAGAATAGAAGATTGCAATAATAAGAAAAATACCTGTAATAGAATATTACAATCTGATCTACTTAGATTAAAGATACTAATAAAATATTATGATATGATTCTAAGATTTTCCACAACCTTAATGCTTAATCTAGCACACTGTAGTGGTGAGCATAAATGATGCTATTAGTTTATGTCTCATTTGAAGAGGGAAATGTTTGAATTAATAAGATGCTTATTTTCACTTTCTTCTTTTAAACTTGCAGTTGAAGGAATGAGCAGCCAAATGCCCACCACTGGGGAGCGATCAAGGACATATTGGACACCGCCCATGGAACGTTATTTCATCGATCTTATGCTTGACCAGATGCATAGAGGAAATAAGATTGGTCATACATTTAATAAACAAGCATGGACTGATATGCTCACTTGGTTCAATGCGAAATTTGGATCCCAATATGACAAAGATGTTTTGAAGGGTCGGTACACTAATCTGTGGAAGCAATTTAATGATGTAAAGATCCTGCTTGGGCAGAATGGGTTTGCCTGGGATGAGACACGACAAATGGTATCAGCTGATGATTTTGTGTGGGATTCATACATCAAGGTGCATTGCTTGTTTTATTCTAATTCAAAATAACTTTGTTGTTTTGTTGACAATTAGCCGACCCCATTTAGTTGGGATAAAGTTGAGCTGAGTACCATGTTGTTGTCAATCGTAACTAACTTGTGTAAAATGTATAAAGGCACACCCAGATGCACGATCCTACAAGACTAAAACACTTTTGAACTATAATGATTTGTATGTGATATTTGGATATGCAACTGCTGATGGAAGGTACAGCCGTTCAAGTCATGACGTAGACAATGACGATGAGTTACTAGCAGTAAAGATCGGTGAGTTGATGTTTTTTATTTTCTTTCTTTCATTAAATATATTTTCTGATATCCAGCCAGTGTTCCGAATGTCAACTTCAATTCACACTTCACTTTCAGGAATTGTGGTACTTTTTGATGGGCTTTTTATATTATTCCTCAAATAATGGGAACTCTGGTAGAAAGAATAATGTTAGAATGTAAAGGGCAAAAAGAGGTCTCAGGACTGAGAGTTTTGGGAAAGGATTTGCCAGAATTTTATTTCCCTTATTCCTACTCTTGTACACTATTATTGTAAGTATTGTTTTTTGGGGCCTTCACCACTCACATGAAGACTCTGCTGCAGTTTGCTTTTATGGCTTCTGGTTCTCCATTCTTTTCTTCTGATTAACAAAAAAAAAGGGAAAGTTTTAGGTGAATGCAATGAAAATAACTACATGGAACCTACATATAAGAATTGTGGTGCTAAGGACTAGGTATAATAGATTTCCACTTATGTTATTTTACTTCTACTTTATTACTTTTCTATATGAGTCTTGTACAAGAAGGTCACTTCATTTAAAATTCTATACTCCAAATCCTTTATCATTATAATGCCCACTTTCTTCCACTACCAAGTATTTGAGCTAGCTCACTCTTCAGTCCAACAATGAACAAAAATGCTTTCAAGACTGGCCAACACATTATGATGATTAGTTTCTAACTATCTGGTCTAAGGTGCAAATGATTTGAGTATGAAAACTACAAATGTACAAATATACATGTATCATGCTTTTGTCATGGTGGTTAAGTCATTAACTTGTTTCCTAGTGGCTAGAGTTCAAGTTGGAATTCTTGCATGTGGTTCTTTATGGTTCCCAAATAAATAAACTTGAAGATTGGGTCCTTATCATTATCACTAGGTAATAGACATATCTCCCAAATTAGCTCTGGTTTTTCCTTGAAACTAGCTTGAGAATCGATTTTGGTGGTTTGGAATCCGGCGGAATCCTTATTTTGTGCCTTGCGCTTCATCCACTTGGTCAGTTGGTCATCCATCTGCTGCACTACCTCTGAAGGTGGCTTGGGAATTCGCCGGATCACTGATGTTAACTTAGCTTGCCTTTTCAAACTTATCTGGAAAATTGCTTCAAAGCATGATTTTATCTGGGTTAGGTGGGTCTATTTCTTTCCTTCTCTGGTTTGATTCCTTCTGGACTGTTCTTATGCCCTCCAACCCTTCATGGGTTTGGAGGAAAATTCTTTTGCTGCTCCCCCACGCCATCTTTGCTAGTTCTACCTTCATCTCCTTGGCTCTTCCACATCCTTTGGGCTTCATCTATGGCATCCGATGGGCATTCTCTTTAACGACTTTGGTCCCCGCATTGTCTATGACCCGTATCCCAAATCCACCCCCTTGTTAGACTTCATCTCAATTGGATCCTTGATTCCTATTCCCCTCCCCATTCTCACATAGGTTTGGGAATCTCTCCCCCCCCCCCTTCTCTAGCTCCATTCATCAGCCTGGAACCTTCTCAGATCCCACAACCCTAAGCCCCCCTAGCCCCCATTGGTTTGGTTCAAAGGCTACATCTCCCGGTCCTCTCCACCCAATCCTTCCTTGTTGATTGCCACATCCTCACTAACCCCAATTGCATACTCTGTTGGACCAGTTTGGAGAACCTTGAACACCTTTTCTTTTCTTGTCCCTTCTCTAGATCTATCTGGGGAAAAGCCCTAGCTTCCATTTGGCCCCTTTCGAGGCGTTCCTAAGGGTTTACTTGAGATTGGTCTTGGATTTTGAGAAACTTTTTAGGTACTTCCATTTGTAATTGAATTGATAAGCTAGTGTACTGTGCCCATAGTTGTCCGGCGCAGGCGTGCAGCGGTTTAGGCAAGATCAATCACATATGGTGGGCGTTTTAGCGAAATTTTGCACCACACCAACATCTACTACAATAAAAAAACTAATATCAAAGCTGGACCTCCAAATTCCCACGAAACCCCGCAGGGGGGGGGGGGGGTTGGGTTTTTTTTTTTTTTTATAGACAGGATTTGGAATGCCATCTATTTTGATGTTTTCTTCTAGACTATTAGCTATCCCCTATCCCCCTGTTGATGATACCCCGAGGAACAGGCCTATGTTGTCTCCTGGGGTCTTAGTTCTTCTTTTTGGTCTTCTTCTAAGACCTTGTTCTCTTGTCTCCTTTTCGTTTATTATAATTATTTATTCATCCAAAAAAAAGACAGACTCGTTCAGATTGATGTGTTTATAGCTCCTCTTTCCATGTTCTGAATAAGCAAGGATTACAGAAGTTGCTGATCATCTGTTCATTCTTTCAGAGTCATCTAATATATGGATAAGATGACAGTTGACTACCAGACAGTAACTACTAATCTTGACTCTTACGTTCATATGGATCATGTTGTGCTTGCTGTCTACTATTCCAGCAGTCTGACCATCGGCTTCAGTGATTCACTTAAAACATTATTTAGCAGGTTGTCAAATTACTATGGCTCCCCTATCTCGGATTGAGACAGTAGCAACATCCCTTTTGTCTGTGGTTTGACTTTAAGGTGCATTGAATGACTGGGGGACCCCTAATGGGGTATGCTCTTTAGAACCATAGGACTTCTTAGAAGTTAGTGGACTTCACAGAAAGAAAAAACATAGACATTATTAAAGGTGTAATTTGCTTGTGAGATGATGTTTTTTTGCCCCCAAATCAATTGCAAATAACATTCACTATATTTTGAAATTGCATCCTTGTGTGCAAATCATTGGGAATCTATAACAAAATGGCATACTCGGAGTAGAAGGCTTCTGCCACTGTGGGGTCTGACCATCGGCTCTGATGATTTATTGAATCATTATTGAGCTGGCTGTCAAATTACTATTCCTCCCCTATCTCAGATTGAGACAGTACCAAAATTCATTTTGTCTGTGGTTTGACTTAAGGTGCATTGGATTACTGGGGACCCCTATTGGGATATGCTTTATGGAACCTTAGGACTACCTAAAAGTAAGTGGACTTTTCGGGAAGAAAAAACAGACATTAATAAAGGTGTAATTGTCTTGTGAAATGATTTCCCCCCCCCCCCCCCAAAATCAATTGCAAATGACGTTCACTAGATTTTGAAATTGCATCCTCGGGTGCAAATCATTGGTGAATCTATAACAGAAGGGCATATCCAGCACAGAAGGCTTCTGCCACTGTGGGGTCTGTGAGGTCATAATGCACACAGCCTTACCCCTGCTTTCACAGAATGGCTGTTTGTGAACTTCTAGTATCTTCATAACTTAATAAAAAAAAAATATAAGTACCCAATTCTATTAATTCTTTAAATGGTGCAGAAATGACTGTTTGAATTCTTGATGCAAAAAATTTATGATATTCCTGATTTTCAAATTTTGATCAATATCATACCTCTTTGTTTCCTCTCATTTGTCTTTGTTACTGAATTGACCCATAAGATCTATTTTTGGCCTTTGCGGATCTAGGTCAAGCGGAAGTCTCATGTATGTATGGCAATGAGATGAGTACTGCTATTACTGAGTATAACTTATTGTTTTCCATTTGGAACTAATGTTGGGGTATGTTGAGCCTTTCAACATGCTGATGTCCTATGTCAAAATTCATGATTATATTTCGTAGATTTCTCTGAACCACTCTGTGTGGTATTGAATGAACTAGAAGTTTAATGTTGGTTTAACAACCAAACACATGATTTGTCATTGACAGTTTTTGTAAATTTTCAGGGGAAGGAAGAGGTACTCAAGGATTTACAACTAATGAGCATAAAAGGACAGACTGGACACCACCAATGGATCTTTACTTTATTGATCTTATGTTGGACCAATTACAGAGAGGAAATAAGATCAATCATACATTCAACAAACAAGCATGGACTGATATGGTAATTGCATTCAATGAGAATTTCAATTCTCAATATGGAAAGAGAGTTCTGAGACATCGGTACAAGAAGCTGTGGAAGTACTGCAATGACATTACAGTCCTCCTAGAGCAGAGTGGTTTTTACTGGGATGAATTACAACATAAAGTAACAGCTGATCATGACATCTGGGATGCTTATATCAAGGTTTGTAGCATATAGATATAATCGTGTACATTTTCTATATTTATTGAAGTAGCTGCAAGGGATGCTTATGTCAAGGTTTTTCTGTTTGTAGCATATAGGTATAATCTTATACATTTTCTATATTTATCGAAGCAGCTGCAGCTCACATTTGGTAAATATGCATGTAGGCACATCCACATGTACGATCATATAGAACAAGAACCTTCCCGAATTATAAAGATTTGTGTTTGATATATGGAAATGAAATTACTGGTGGAAGATGTAGCAATTCGGATCAAGGAAAAATATCTTGAAGATGATGCCGTATTAGTAAAGACTGGTGAGTTTCAATTTTATACCATGAACCTAGGTTTCCTCATCTGTAGTATGTAAGAGAGTTATAGTTACACCATATGAATGAAGTTCTTCTTTATAGCTCAAATTTCATTGTCAATTTCAGTTCTCTCAAAGGAAATATTTTAGCATTTGAATAATTTTGTCTTAGTAGCCCCCCAGCCCTCCAAAAAAAAAAAAGAGTTAAAAAGTATGATCAAGGTATTACATTTCGGAAAAACTACGCGTACTGGAAAAACAAAATTCCCTCCAAAATCTAAAAGTTTTAGATTTCGGTGAAATTTTGGTAATTTCAGTCAAATTTCGAAAATTTCTCTGAAATCTTGAAAATTCCGGTGAAATTTTGGAAATTCCAAGGGGTTGTACCATATAGGGCTTATGGATATGCTGCAGCATATGGTGGTTCATCTACTGATTGTAGTAGCATGTTTGTATATGGGTATGGAGATGGATCAGGTATTTGGTTTGTGATTCCATCTTTGGATATCCATTAGGACCAGCACAACCAGTTATGATAGTGACGGACTATATGGATAACTTTTTCCATACCATGTCATGGTATGCTTTTGTCTTGAATTAGAGTACTGATGTATCCAACCCGACACATACTTACTTGTATATTGAATTCTACTTCTTGTATTTTGGTGTTGCATTTGGATGTCAAAATTTCCCCAAAGTTTTGGTATTTCGGTCTAGTGAAATTTTGCACCTTGAGTATGATAAGAATAAACCAGTCCAGCCTGGTTTCTCAATATATTAGACCTGATTAAAATGGTAAAACACTTAAAACTGACGTTGATCTGAAACAGTTTGTGAAATGGGCAGTTTGAATACCATCAGTCTAGTTGTGCCTTTGAAAGGCTCTATACAAACATATAAAACAAAATATCCAGAAAAAGGAAAAATGACTGACATGGGCTAAAATGTTCCACAATGAATGATAAAACCATAGAATTTTCAGATACCCATCCTTCATTCCCTAAACAAAAGAAACTGTTTGACTAACTTAAAAGAAATCTATGTAAAAAGTTTGGGAACTATTAGCATCAAGATGTATGAGGACCACATGACCATAGTTTATGTATGGTGGATTACTTTGAAACTCTTGAATTTTTAGTGATTAGCCCTTGGAAGTGGAAAGTATATGATTATGTCATGTTCTATGTCTGCCAACAAGCATCTTCGGCCTTGCAGTATGGCTGTTTCAGTGCATAGAAGAGCTTCTGTTTTTATTTTTATGAATCTATGATGCTGCTCTTTTAAGTTGTCATTCTTTCCCTTCGCAATAGAATGAATAGTTGGAGTGGGAGAATTGATATACTTTTTTCCTCAACTCTCTTCTCTCTCTCTCTCTCTCTCTCTCCCCCTTCTCTTTCTGATGTCAAAACAAGTATTTTTTTGCTCCATATTTTTCATGTGATGGAATGTCTCTATTAATCTAAGTTCGTATGAGAGAGTGATCAACCAAAACTGGTAAAGAAATCATTTGTGAGAGAGAGAGAGGATCTTGCTCCCTGTGTAGGAACAAGTATTAGGTAAATGAAACCTTGCTCCAAATATTTGTGGCAACAAAGAATAAGAAGGTTCTGTTCCAAAACCACAAACTAGAGTATCCAGACTGCCAAGCCAATATATGAGATTTTGAGCATTGATATCCTTCCTCAACGTTGACAAGCCAATCAATCCAGTGAGACAACCTGTTATTTTTAGGTGTATAGGTTGGCTAATTTAGATCCGTGTCGGTTTAGATTGAGAAATTTGGCTGACGTAGGGTCTGGACTGACTGGATGGGTGTCTACTATTTGAATGTTTAGTTCTGGTGTTGGTTTGAAACTTAATACAATCTCCACTATGTTTTTCTGCCAGCCTGCTTATGCTTGTGTCGTTGATTGAATTACATCTTTAGCAGATTTCCCCTCTAAAGAATTTTTCATTCACCAATAAAATTTGGTTTCGGAACTTGACATGTTTTTTTTTTCTTTCAATGTTAATCTTTCTATTTTCTAATAGTTCTATCAAACTTGTAGCAGATGGGAGGGAGAGGGAAAGAGAGAGTGAAGCCCCGACCAGCACTGATCGTTCTAGGACATATTGGACACCACCAATGGACCGTTACTTTATTGAACTACTGCTGGAACAGGTGAATGCTGGGAATAAAATCGGTCATACATTCATTACTCAAGCCTGGGTTCATATGATCACATCATTCAATGAAAAGTTTGGAGTACAGCATGACAAAGACGTGTTGAAAAATCGCTACAAACATTTAAGGAGGCAATACAAGGATATAACTGCCCTTCTTGAGCAAAGTACATTTTCCTGGGATGAAACACGCCAAATGGTTATGGCTGATGATCATGTTTGGGATGCTTATATTAAGGTAAGCCTGCAACTCAATCTAATTCTCTAACTTTTGTGTGATGTTGTTGAGCCCAGATCTGGAGCCTGTTGGAAAAGTGGGTTTTCTTCATTGTCTTCTGCTCCATCCCATCAAAGAAAGGGGAAACTATAGATGAGGATTTATTGAAATATTTCATATGTAGTAGGCAGTAGAAATATGTCCATATGGTGCCATTTTCTATGAATCATTCAAAGTAATTTGATTATCATTCATGGTGGAGTATGAATGCAAATCATGCAATTATTACAAGTGTGCTTCAAATTTCAAATAGTGTTGGCTCTGTTTCAAATAGCTGCCTATAGTGTTATATCCACTATTTATGTAGTTGGATGGAAATTTTTGGGCTTGGAATGGATTCTGATAAGGATCCATGGAAGGGAGAGAGTCTAGGTGCTCTTGGGGGGGGGGGGGTCATGGAGGGGGTAGATCCTTGCCGGAGAAGAGCAGTTTGCCTTACCTAACAGTAGCCAGAAGAAGCAGGCTCTTCATTGTTCTCTTGGTCCAAATCTTCTTTTCTCTGATCAGGATTTGTTACTATGTGGACCGCAGGTATTATTGTTAGTTGCCATTGACTTACATACATCTTTTGCAGGACCACCCTGATGCTCGATCATACAGAATCAAAACTGTGCCAAACTATAATAGTCTGTGCTTGATATATGGAAAAGAAACTACTGATGGGAGATACAGTCGTTTGGCTCATGCTACTGACAATGACAATGATTTCTCAGGACTGAAATTCGGTACTTTTATCTCTTTGAATCATTTCCTTATATATGCTTCCTTAGGTAAGGCAATTACTAGCACTATTGTCTCAAGACAGGGATATCAATTGAAGCTATCCTGAATGTTTGATGGAGCATGGCCTACTAGCAACAATAATAACAACATACTACTACGAATTGATGGTTTATTTTGAATTGCATAACTTGGCTAGTATAATATGATAGTTTTTTGGTCATATAGTTTTACTAGAGAAATGATTTTCAGTTACATCATAGGAAATGGAATGGATAGCCAAGCAAGCAGTCGTAGTGACCGCTCAAGAACTGATTGGACACCCTCAATGGACCGTTATTTTGTTGATCTTATGCTAGAACAAGTGCAGAAAGGGAATAAATTTGATAATACATTCAACAAAAAAGCATGGACTGAAATGATCACAATGTTTAATGCCAAATTTGGATCCCAACATGACAAAGATGTCTTGAGAAGCCGGTATAAAAATATGAGGAAGCAGTACAACAATATGAAGTTTCTTCTTCAACAAAATGGGTTTTCTTGGGATGACACACGACAAATGGTAATGGCTAATGATGATGTTTGGGATGCTTATATCAAGGTGTGTTGTTTGTTCACTTTAGTCTCATAAAATATTGTTGATAGCAAATAGCTTATACAAAATATATGTAGGAACATCCTGATGCAAAATCCTTCAGAACTAAAACCAAGTCAAACTATACTGAATTGTGTGTGATTTATGGGGACTCAAATGCTGGAGGAGACAAGTTCACAGGGCACTGTGAAGTCCTAAGGAAACTGACTGGTGAGTTTCTTATGCTGAACACCACATTTACAAGACAAGGTAAATGTATCTGTATGGAATATGGACTCCAGTCTCCAGCCAGAGGGGCATATTTGCCTGCAATGGCTTGGAATATTTCGGTTAGAAAGAAGAGGCCATGGAGTACCCTACCAGTCAGACAGTTCTCCTAAACACGTACTGCATGTTAGCGAGTAGTTGCCTTAATGGATGGTTTTCTCTACTTGCAGGTGAGGGAAAGGATGAAGCCCCGGCAAATATTGATCGTCCAAGAACAGATTGGACGCCACCTATGGACCATTATTTTATTGACCTTATGTTGGATCAGGTGCATAGGGGGAATATGATTGATCATAAATTCAACAAAGATGCATGGACTGATATGACCACATTGTTCAATGCAAATTTTGGATCTCTACATGATAAAGATATTTTGAAAAGCCGCTATAAAAATTTGAGGAAACGATACAATGATATGAAAATGCTCCTTGATCAGGGTGGATTTGCTTGGGATGAAGCACGGCATATTATAACTGCTGATGATGATGTTTGGGATGCATTTATCAAGGTTTGCTGCTTCTTCAAGATGTATTATGTTGTCCTATTAATGCAGTAGCTTACATATTACACATGCAGAAGCGCCCTGATGTGCGATCCTACCGGATTAAAACCATGCCAAACTATAAAGCTCTGTGCCTGATATATGGTAACTTGATGGTTGAGCAGCAATGGAGCCCCTCAGGACATGCTATAGGCTTTGATGATGACATCCTGGGAGTACTAATTGGTTTGTTCCTCAACCCCCAACACATTCCCTCCCTCCCTTTGTTTTCTCCTTTCCCTTTTTGGATGTCTTCTTTATATATGAACCTAGATGACTAGATCACCTTATTCGACATGTATGGGCATTGCTTCTGTCTGTATATTTATGCTTGGATAGGACATGAATGGTAGGATCTCACAGTTCAGTTGAAAATGCATTGTTAAGAGATGATGATGATGACTATTCCTTTTTATTTCTGGGTGAGTCAATAGGAAGGTTTTTTTTTTATTATTTTAATTTATTTTATTTTATTTTTAGGGTGAATAAAATATATTGAACGACAAGAAGAGGAAACAAAAAGAGGAAAGAGGGGGGGGGGGAACGGATCAAGAAGAGGATCTCAAGGTAGTAGAGAGTCCCCAGGATCTAACAATAAGCCTAGTCCTTGGGGAATTTGCCACAAGGGGGTGGAGAAGAGACGAAAGCCTAGAAGAAATATCAAAATAGTTGGCCTTCCAAATCAAGTCTAAGGGGTGAAATTTGGAGGTCCATCTCCTGAGGTTGCGCTCCCACCACAAGTGGTGGATGGTGGCTCCAAAGACTAGCTTACCTACTTGGTCACAGATAAAGGAACCTGAAAATATTCTCAAGATCCAATTCCAATCACTAACAAAACCACGAGGGTGCCTTGACCAAGGTCAAATAAAGGAGATGGCTAAGGACAAAAGCGAGCGGGGGAAAGGGCAAGAGAAAAAAGGTGATCTCAGTTCTCTGAATCTATCCCATAGAAAATGCAGGTGGGGTCAACCAAGATGTGGCGGTTATTAAGGAAGGATTGGTGGGGAGGGCTAAGTTGAGGGCTCTCCAAAGGGTAAGGGAATGATGAGGGATGTGGCCTTTGAACCAAACTAGGGAGGCCCCGGGGACACGGGGAGATGGGGGTCGGATGAGGCTCCAAGTTGAAGAGGTTGTGAAGGATTTGGTGGGAGAGGGAAGCTATATGGTGAGATCATAAGCAAAGGGTGAGAGGGGAGAAAGGGAATCTTAGACATGCAAGAGGTTGGGGGTGGGGGTGGGGGGAGGGGGACCAAGAGCCATTAAAATTGAATGAAGATAGGATGGCGTCTTTAGGGATGTGGGTTTCATATACCAAAGGGGGAATGAGAAGAGAGTACAAAATGCCCATCGGATGCCCCGAATCAAGCCAAAAAGAGGGGGAGGATCTTGAAGATATTAGGATAATGATAGATGGCAAGGCCCTAGGACGGAGAAGGAGGAGCTTTCTCCAGACCCAGGAAGGGTTAGAGGGGATAGGGGAGGACCTGATGGAGTCCGATTTGAGAAGGTAGGAGTAGACCCAAGAAACCCAGATGGAGTTTTACTTGAGGCAATTTTCCAAATGAGTTTCAGAAGGCAGGCTATGTTGACATCCATGATGCGTCGGATGTTAAGGCCTCCTTCAGAGGTAGGGCGGCAGGTATCGGACCAGCTGATAGGGTGGAGGAATCGGGAGGACTCTCGGCCTTTCCAGAGGAAGGCGCAAAAGAGGGATTCCATGGTGTGGATAGAGGATTTAGGAAGGGAGAAAATTCCACGCCTAAGAGAGATAGGAAAATTTGAAGAACCAATCGAATAAGCACCACCCTACATGCAAAGGAGAGAAGCTTTCCTTTCCAGAGCTGGATCTTTTTCCTAATGTGGTCCAACATCGGGGAGCAATGGTGGCGGGTGAACCTACTAGGGATGAGAGGGAGACCAAGATAGGTAACGAGGAAGGACCCAGGTTTGAAGCAAGAGAGTAGGAGGAGGGAGGATTGAATATAGTCGGAGACACCCGTGAGGAAGATGGTAGATTTCTCAAGGTTGACTTGAAGACCAGAGAGGGACTGGAAGGAGGAGAGGATAGAGGAGATAAAGGGGTGGTCCGCCTTAGAGAAAATCATAAGATCATTAGCAAAGGCAAGATGGGTAAGCTTAAGGGCTTTGCACTTGGGGATGAGAGAGATAAAGAGTTGATCAGTTTTGGCTTAGAGGAGGCGGGAGAGGAATTCTAGAGCTAAGGAGAAAAGGTAGGTGGCGAGAGGGCAACCTTGGTGGATTCCCACTTTGGAAGGAAAGAAGCCGGCAGGGGAGCCATTGGTGATGATAAAGAAAGTAAGGGTGGAGATGTAGATTTCGATCCAATGGACAAAGGAGGGGGGAAAGCCCATGGTGGAAAGAACCTCGCTAATGAAGTCCCAACGGATAGAGTCAAAGGCTTTGTGGAGGTCAACCTTTAGGAGGGCCTCAGAGGAGTGAGAAGCATGGACGAAGCCTCTAACAATCTCCACACAAAGGAGAATGTTATCCGAGGTACTATAACCAAAGATGAAAGCTGATTGGTTAGCACTAACTAGCGAGGACATGATTGTTTGATCCAGTTAGCGAGGATTTTGGAGATGTATTTGCACAGGAGATTGCAAATGGAGATAGGGTGAAAATCAGAGAGGGAAGAGGCTCCAGGCTTTTTGGGGTTCAAGCAGATGAAAGTTTGGTTGATGGAAGAGAGATGGGAAAGGTTAAAGAAAAAGCTACGAATGGCCCTTACTAGGTCCTCCTTTATAAAATCCTAAGTGGCTAGGAAGAAGCCCATACTTAATCCATCAGGGCCAGGGGCCCGGTTGGCTTTATGAGATCGAATGGCTGAAATGATTTCCTCAGAAGAGGGAATGGAACATAGGCATCCATGAAGGGAGGGGTCAACAAATTTGTTAAGGAGAGGGAGTTCTCCTTCTCATCCAGTGAAGGGTTAAGAGTGTCGCTTTGGAGGAGGGTTTGGATCCTAGAGAGCTCAGAGCGACAACTAGAGATTCTAGAGGAAATATTCCTAACAGAGGAGTTCTAGGGTCGAAGGGCAATTTTGGTGTTTCTCAGCTTACGAGCGAAGGCTACAAGGGGAAGAGAGTGGCAGTGGACCAGCTAGAGCCAAGTAGACTAGATAGTAGTGAGGAAAGAGGCTTCAGAGGTCCACATGTCAAAGAACTTAAAGGGCTTGGGGCCAAAAGAAGGGGGGGTGGGGTTGAGTATATGGAGGTGGCAAGGGGAATGGTCCGACAGAGTTGAAGGGTCAAAGAAAGCATAGGAAGAGGGGAAGTAGGCAAGCCATGAGTCATTTGCCATGAAGCAATCCAACGTAGCGGCGATACGGGCATCGCCGGTCCTACGATTTTGCCGAGTAAGGAAATGGCCAAATCAACGAAGATCGAAGAGGCCCGCATCATCAATGCACGAGTTGAAAGCTTTGATAGCCATCAGGTCGGGGACTCGGCCACCCAATCTCTCATGCGAGAAACAAACGGAATTGAAGTCACCGCCAATGCCCCAGGGAAGCCTGACTGTAGAAGAGGAGATGGAACGGATATCATTCCAAAGAGGGGTATGATCCAGAGCACAGTTAAAACCGTAAATGATGGTATGGAAAAAGGGGGGCCCCGCAGGCGGAGAGAGGCTAAGGTGCATGAATTAGGGAGAAGAAGATAAGAGAGTGGCAAGGAATTTGGACGGGTCCCAGAGGATCCAAATATGACCATTATGACCATTTGGAGAGAGGTTGGAGTTGGAGAGAAAGGATCAAGAGGGGGTGATCAATCGGGAATCCAATGAGCATTATCACTCTAAACATGGGTCTCGAGGAGGGCACAAAAAGAGGCTTTTGAAGTGCGGAGAGTGTTTTTGACTTTGGCTTGTTTTGCAAGGGAGTTGAGACCCCTAACATTCCAAATTAAAATATTAGTCATTAAAACAACTCGAGGTGCGGGCCACAGAGGAGCTGCAAGGGAAAACATCATGGAAAGCTAAGTTAACCAAATTATCATCAATAATAGGGAGGTTAGTTAGTATAGGTGAGTTAGAATGTGCATTTTCTGGTATGACAAATGCAGACAAATGCAGCTTGTGTATTGAAAATCATTACATTTGTTTTTGAATAAATACTTTTAAAAATAACTAATACATTTTCTGGATTTGTAGAAGGGAATGATGCCGAGGCCATTGCTGACAGTGACTGCCTGAGTACTGATTGGACACAGCCAATGTACCATTATTTTATTGAACTTATGCTAGAGCAGGTGCAAAGAGGGAATAAGATTGGTAATACATTCAATGAGCAGGCATGGACACACATGATTACATCATTCAATGTGAAATTCACATATCAATACGGAAAAGATGCTTTTGAAAGTCGGTATGATATCCTGAGGAAGCAATATAATGATATTATGGTTGTGCTTGAACAAAGCGGGTTTTTAGGGGATCCACAGGAAACAATAATAGCAGATAAGAATCACTGGAATGCTTTCATCCAGGTATGGTGTGTACTCTTCCAAATCATTTTACTTACTTTTATGGTATTATCTCACGCATGGTGTTTGCAGGCAGGCCCAGATGTTCTTGCGTACAGAACTATAATCTTGGAAAAATTTAGAGATTTGTCAATTATATATGGAAACAGGGCATTTTGTGGAGGGGACAGTAATTCAATGCAACATGTAGATGTTGATCGTTATAAATTAGAAAGGGAGAACGGTGGAGGGTCTCTAGGTTCTGAATTGTCAGTCATGTCAGATTCCCCAAGAGATCCATCAAATGATGTGCAGGATTCATCAGGTGGGAAAATGGATTCGTCTGACCAAAAGAAGAAACGTCGATCTTTGATGCAAGCAACTTCTCAATCTTCTTGTAAAGTTCAGAGAACTGGTGAAGGATCAATAGATGCTCTCTCTGAAATGTCTGATATGGTAACATCTTTACACAATGGGAAAGAGAATAAGAATTTTGCCCCTATTGAAAATGTGATCATTGAGCTTCAAGCTCTACCTGATATAGATGATGAGCTTCTGTTGGATGCGTGCGATCTTTTGGAAGACGAGAAAAAAGCAAAGACATTTTTGGCATTGGATGTTTCACTTAAAAAGAAGTGGTTACTGAGGAAGCTTCGTCCTCAGAAGAGCCCCTCTGTTCCCGGTAGTGCTTAAAATTTTCCTCAATTCTTTTTCAAATGGTTTACTTTTATAAGTTGGTTTTGGTTTATCTTTCTTGTAGAACTGTTCTTGTACAGTTCAAATCATTTCAAGTTAGGCAAAATTTTGAGCAATCCGTGTATCCAGGTTCGGATCAGCTGGATAAGCTGCTCCTGCTATCCATCACAAACAACTAAATTATTTCAAAAGCCTTAAGATATTCATTCAAGATCAATGCTTTCTCTGGTTGGTTGATTCTCTAAATTCAATTTCTTTGCAGAGAAAGATCTTATTATCTCTGATCTTGGTGGGTTGTCAATCTACACCCGTTCCTGGTTCAGTTGTCCTTTAAATGCAAACACTACTGTGCTTAAAAAATGTTCTTAAACCATACAATGATGTTTGGTAGATCTGTTTAAACCATACTATATTGTTTTTCAAATGTGAGGGCATGAAGATTGGAGAGATGGAAGTGTTTGTTCTTCTCTCCTCTTTAGAATTTACTAAACCTTCGGTAGAAATTTTTGGAAAAGAGAAGTTCTATTTGGAACCAGTTTTTTGGATTAAAAAATTATTATAAAAATCAACAAGACAAATTTTTTGGTGGTTCAAAAAAAGAGGTCTGTCAGATTTGTTTGCACACTAAAAATAGATTAGCATACATTTTTTTTCCCGGTTCCACCAGCTCGACAAACCCTAGAAACAAGGCATAGAAACACTACCAAACGGGCCCTCACAGTATTACATTGATTTACCTATAGTAGGATTAATCGGTTCAGTCCAATTTTTTTTTATCAGTTCGATTGGAGATTCTGGGTTATTTTGGGATTTCTTTTAATCTTGATTTCTTGTTGTTTTTCACTCGAAGATAAGTACCAAAGTAATTTAGGAACCGTTTGAAACTTAAAAGAGGGTTCAAGTAAAAATCATCCTATTTTAGCTCAACATCTCGGACATTTCTATAAATAAATAAATTTAATATAAATAAATAAAAACTCTGATGTGGCATCTCAGCTAAAACCAAATGGTAATCATGGATTTAACTTAAACTTACCAATAGAAGACCCCAAGATGGGAAGGAAAAACACAGACCTCCCATCCAAAAAATGGACAAAAATATTTCCTCGAAGATTTTTTTTTCTTTTTTAGATTAAGAAAATTTCATTCGACTGAAGAACATAGAGCTGGGAAAGAGCAGGGGTCCCTCAACCACAGAGTGAAAAAAGCCAATTTGTATCACTGTCAATCGACAGTGTCCTCCAGGCTAAAGAATCTGCTATTACATTGGATTCCTCAGGAATATAAGAAAAAACCATGAACAAGGGTTTTTCTATGGTTCTAAAATTTTTAGTGTCATTGATAATCAACCAAAGTTGGATGAAGCGAAAAATCAAGAAATGGCCTACCAGTTTTAGATCCTATTAGCATACTTGGACTCTTTCTTTTGACATTAGAAGCAAGCTTTCTTAAGTCTCAAGGCAATATTTCCTTCGATATAAGATGCATGCTTTCTTTAACGGTTAAAGTTTAATCTCGTCTTCTTGTATTGAAACACCAAGAATCGGATAAATTATTGAAACCTAGAGTGTTTATCCCTCCATTTTGCAGGCTTCCCCCTTCCCCTCTTTTTCCAACTCCTCCCTAAGCAAACTTGCATTAGTAGTTTGACCTTTTTTGAGGGCCCTTATCCCCCTCTCTTTTTTATGGTAAAGACAGAAAAGAAAAGAAAAAAAAAAGAATTGCCAATCTAGGGTTGTACACATCCAGAGAATGCTCAACATAAAACTGAAGAGGAGAAATAGTTATATTTTATTCTTTTTCCTTTCCCTTTTGGATGATAAAAAGAATAGAAACTGAATCAAGACACTTTACAAGAGAAAAAATCTCGGGTTCAAAGAATCAAGAGACTATACACAAGAACAAAATTGAAGAGAAGAAGTGGTTTCATTTTCTTCTTTTCTCTTTCCTTCTTTGGGTGATAAAAGAAAAGAAAACCTACATTACATTGCTTCCTTGGGAAGCAATTTGAAGATACAAGAAAAGGGGGGCTCCTGAATTTACAAGACTGTGTTGATGTGAAGTGCCTTCAGTAATGCAGTGGCCATCTGTTTGACCAAAACTTGGCCTCCATAGCTCGGGCCACTACGCTCCTCAATTAGATTTTGAAGCTTTTGAGGCAGCTCGTTCTCCACAATCAGTTGTTTCGGCCTTGGATGATGCTCATAAACAGCCTGCTAGAGTGATTCCAATTAATAAGAAATATGCCAGATGGTAACTCATGAACCAACATGCTACACCTGATCACAAGCTTCTAAAACCATGAGTGGTGCAATGCATAGCCAAAAACTAAGAGCCTTGCGGAATTAGAAGATAATAGATTTGTTTTGTCAATTAAGCAAATAGCCAATAAGGGCAGACTTTCTAAAGAGTTATTGCAGAAAAATAATTATATGCGTCGTTAGGTTTGTGATGAAAATCACTTCATATTTTGCATTCAAATTTGAATTTGGTGGGTCCAACTTAGTGTTAAACATGGTTAGGTGTTTGGTATCATTAAGAAGGCCTTGGGAGAGGTAAATGGAGTAAGAAAAAGAGAGTTTCTAGTAAGTTCCAAAGTGAGTTTTGAGCAAAAACTGGATTGAACTCTTGGGTTGCGTTTGTTTGTTGGAATAAAGGTGGGGTGGGAAAATTCTTGAAAAAAGTGTAAATTTCTTACTTTTCCCTTAGATACCAAAATGGTAGATTGTTTGGTTGCTTGGGGTGGGAAAGTGAGAGACAAGTTTCCTTGATTCAAGGAAACTTGTCTGGTGATGTGGCAGCTCAACTTTCCCACCCCAAGCCATTTTAAAACCCCACATATTTTGTGGGACTTTGTGGGAAAGTTGGAAAAAGTAAAAAGTGGGACCCACCACTATCACTTTTCTACAAAACCCTTTCCTTTCTTTTCCTTCTCCCTCACCCCACTACACATGGGCCCACATGTTTTTTTTTTTCCCACCCCACCTTTGCAAACAAACGCAGCCACAAAAGGGGTCTTCTTCTTGTGGTTTTGCAAGAAAGGTGTTTTCTTCTCCAATGTAACTCCATTAAAGCTTGAGCTTGGATTGAAGTATTTTTTTCAAGAGCTTGAAGGTGGAAGAGCGTTTTCAAGGAGGTTTGAGAGGTGGTGTGACTGATTGATGTAACATTGTATTATTATCAAATCTTGTACTATTTTGAAGATTAAAATAGTGGATTCCCTCCCGGTGGATGTAGCTAGTCTCGAACATTTCGGGTTAGTGAACCACTTAAAATTCTTGTGTGTTGTTTGCATTTCTCTTTCATTATTGTGGTGGTTTGTTGTTACTTGCTTTATGATTGTCTTCAACTTATTTGCACAAGATCCTTGGTTTATTTTGTTCATTTGGGTGATTTGTTCAATTATCCGGATCCTTAGATTGGGTCTTGTCTTCTACATGCATCTTGAAAACATTAGGCCAGATAGAGTAGTTCAAAGCACCATTTCAAATGTGTCTAACAAAGAGTAGGCTAAAGGATAAAAAGTCAACCTCCGAACTGTGTTAGAGCAATTAAGGGAATTATGATGATTTACCCCTTCTATGCCCAAAATATAAAACTAACCTCCTAGATTTCCAAAGAAAGATTGCCACAGCCAATCTGCCAAATAAATCAGATATAACTCTCCCTGAAAACTGCTTTGTTTGCAGCAACACCAACATCAATCCAAATAGACAAAACTTGACCTTCCAAATATAATCCAGATAAGTGGTAGAGAATAACCATAATTCTAAGTTCAATTAAATTATGGATGAAATCTAATCATACATAACATATCTTAAATTGAATATGAATATCCCAAAGAAGAATTAACAACTGAAGCTTGAAATCCACTTGCAAGCCTGAATTCTTCTGTAAATTAAGAATACAGTAACTGCTGATGCAAGAAGGTTCAGCAACCACACCTTTTGGTTGTACCAAGGTTTATTCTGTCTTGTGTAGGACTGGAACACAAAATTCATCTCAAATCACCTCCTAACTAGGATATTTTGGTTATCTACCATTACGGACAACACATCTCTCTAATATGTCCAAAACTCCTTTGTTGTTTTCTGGAATAAACTTTTTCTTGGAAACTGAAGAAATTTTCTAGGATATTTTGTCAGCACAAAAAAATCCATCCCTAAGTAATGACAACTCTATCCAAGGTTTCAGATCTTAGTTGCAGCCAAGGTTAACCTGGCTCCAAGCCAACTTTTCTCATGTGAAGGTTATATATATATATATATATATATTATGTATATAGAACGAGAGAGAGAGAGAGAGAGAGAGAAATAAATATTTTTGACCTATTCCTTCTGTATTTTATTGATCCTGTTTGTTTTCCATCTTCCTAATTTTTCTTTTACTTATTATCTACATCTGTATTATTTCCCATCGGACTTTGTTTCATACATATTTTTTTACCTTGTTGCCCTCAAAAGTCAAAAGTGGAGAAAAACCTGAGATTCCTCAAATTTTATTTTGTTTTTAGAAAAAATGGAAGCAGAAGATTATAATCTATAAACCTGATGCAAGCAAAAGCAGGAATTTCAAACTATTGATTCTTGGCCTGTCGTGGCGACCACATTTTTGCATTCCTGTTTAACATCGTATTATTCAGAAAGGTTCTAAAGTGCCATAACAATTCATCAAGCCAGAGAAATGTATGCAATACTACCTAGATATGCAATCATTCTATCATACAGGTAAACAACATAATCATAGATAAAATCATGGACTTCACCTTTATCATCTTGAGCAGATTGAGGCGAGCAATAGCATCTTGGTGGTCAAGTCTGACAATCAGCAGTGGTGTCAAACCATTGACAGCCAATGTTGTATTTAGTCGTACTGATTTCCTGCATTCCAGAATCACATCGTACATTTAATACCTACTCAGCTACTCTAATCAAGCATAAGACCAGGAGAAAATCTACCCATTGAAGAAACAAGAAGAATGAATCTACATGTTATTTTGAGAAAGAATAAGGTGAGGAATGGGGGAGAGGAGAGGATGGAAGCCACGATCTTGTTGTGGAGTCTCATCAATCTTGTGAGAACTCCTCAAAGTAACTTTTCTATATATAGGCTAATTTACAAGTCTATTCTATATAGGAAAGCATAAACCTATTTCAATTGGTATAAAACTCTTAATTCCTACAACCCTTTCCTATCGAGAGTTAGCGCAAAGTACTAACTCTCGATGGATCAATCCCTTCCTAAATTGCCCTTTTCTAACAATAAAGCATAAATTACACTTGAAAGCCCCCTCAAGGAGATCAGAAGCTTAAGACTCAACAAAGATTCCTATATCAGATAACAGTGAGGAGAGGAATCACAGCAAATGCTCTAAAAAGAATCTGTTAACAGCCAATAGAACTTAATTCTTGTGCGGTCAATTGGGATAACCAAGCCCTTCTACTTACAATAAAATGTTAAGTTCTGCATGAGATTTGGATACAACTGGATATTGGACTGAATATTCTGCAATATTTGTTTCTATTCTGGTCTACTAAGTGCACACTTCATGGGTAATCACACACTTAGAAAGGATTTCGATGTTCTGATCCTATTCATCATAAGCAGTTTGTGAGTGCTGATGTCACCTTCTTCGAGGATACCCCATACTATTTGAGTCCATCTCATTCTTCCAACAATCCTGTCCTAGATGCTGCTGCTCCCATTCCATCTTTAGTTCCAATGATAGATATTGCCCCTTTACAGGTTTATCAGCGAAAGCACGTCACCGAATTGTATTGTGGATGGTACAGTTCCTCATAGTGACATTGGTGTTTCTCCTCCGTTGCATGATGATAGCGGTCCCACTATGGTTCCACCTTCACCCTCCCCGCCAGTGGATTCCTCTAGTGGAGACCCTCTTCTCACTTTAGATGACTTACCTATTGCCCTCAGGAAAGGTAAACGTACTTGTACACTACAATGAAATGTCATTCATCCTATTTCTAACTATGTGCCTGTCTCTAATTTACCTCTCTGTTTTGTCATTTTTCTGTTTATCTTTCTGTCAATCATATTTTGACCCATTACCTTGAGGCCTTTAAAATCCTTGGGTGAAGGCCACTATAGATGTGGAAATGGATGCTTTACAATCTTGTAATTCATGGTCTCCAATAGATTTACCCCTGAGACAGATTTGGTATGTTGTCATTGGTGTACATTGTCAAGTATCACTCTGATGGTATGGTTGAAAGGCTCAAGGCTTGTCTGGTAGCCAAAGACTATACTTAAACTTATGGTGTTGACTATTTTGAAACTTTCTCTCTTGTTGCTTGATTCAACTCTATTCGAGTTCTAATTTCTTTAACTGTAAATCATGACCAGCCTCTTCTTCATCCTGATATCAAAAATGCATTTTTGTATTTTTAATGGTGATCTCCACAAGGAAACTTTCTCTCTTGTTGCTTGATTCAACTCTATTCGAGTTCTAATTTCTTTAACTGTAAATCATGACCAGCCTCTTCTTCATCCTGATATCAAAAATGCATTTTTGTATTTTTAATGGTGATCTCCACAAGGAAGTTTATATAAAGCAATCTCCTAGGTATGTTGCACAGGGGGAGGATCGTACTTGTGTTTGCAAAGTTACATAAAGCAATTTATGGTCTCAAACAGTCTCCATAGTTTAGTTTGACAAACTCAGTAGTATTGTGTAGTCTAATGGGTTTGTTCAGTGTTATTTTGGTTCGACAACAGGGCAGCAGTATTGTTATTATAGCCAAGTATGTTGACGAAATAATTCTTTTAGGGAATGATGTTGATGCCATTAATGTAGTTAAAGCACAATTACAGAAACAGTTCTAGACTAAAGACTTGGGTTAGCTACAATACTTTTTTGGAATTGAGGTAATCCGCAGTAAAAATGGAATTAGCATGTCATAAAGAAAGTATGTTTTGGATCTTTCAACAGGGACTGGAATGCTTGCCTCCAGACCTACTGACATCCCTATGGACCCTCAGATAAAATTTGGACCAGATGATGGTGAATTGTTGGATGATGCCATCGTTACAAAAGTTTTGTTGGAAAACTTATCTATCTCACAGTTACATGGTCTGATGTCTCTTATTCTATAGGAGTGCTGAGCTAATTTATGCAGTCTCCAAAGAAAGCCCATTGGGGATGTAGCAATGAGAGTTCTTAGGTATCTCAAGAGTTATCCTAGTAAGGGACTTAATTTATTGTTCTAATTGGAGTATGGATTTGGTTGCCTTCTTTGATGCAGATTGGGCAGGTACTACAGCTGACCGTCGGTCTACTACAGATTATTGTATATTTCTTAGAGGGAACCTTGTGATTTGCAGAAGTAAAAAGTAATCCATTGTTGTCCAATCTAAGTAGAGTATAGAGCTATGGCTCACACGGCTGCAGAGTTGATGTAGCTTCATTCTTTACTGGAGGAGGTGGGGTTTCCAATTTCCTCTCCCATGAAAATGTTTTGCAATAATCAAGCTGCCACTTATATTGCTACTACTCCTGTTTTCCATGAAAGAACAAAACATATAAAGGTGGATTGCAATTTTGTCCATGATATTGTTAAGAAGAAAATTGTCATGACACCCTTTGTATTTTCTGCTGATCAGTTAGTTGACGTGTTCACTAAGGCCTTGTTTAGTCCTAGTTTTCGGTCCATCTATTCCAAGCTGGGCATGGGACATTTGCATGCTCAGCATGAGGAGTTTTGCGTGAGATTTAGATACAAGTACAACTACAGTTGGATTGGAGATCTGGATTTTCTGAAGTTTCCTTTTTCTTGCCTTCTATTTTTATGTGAACAGGACATTGGACTGAATATTCTGCAATATTTGTTTTTATTTTGGATAGAATATTCTGTCATATTCTGTAATATATGTTTCCTTTTATAGGACAGAATATCCTTTCCTAGTAGATTGTAATTGAAGACTGCAGCCTATAAATTTAGAGGCCTGCCATTTGGGGAAATCAATTCAGAATCATAGGGAGTTATGCTATTCCTGCTGGTTCTTCTTCTCCTCCTCCATTCTAGCATCTGGTTTTGATTATTAGAGTCTGATTTCTGAAATATAACATAATGAAAGAGTTACAATATTGCGATTATTGCCCCCCCTTGTAGTGAGTTCCATTAATGGATCGAATATGCGGAGTCGCTGCTACACCCTTGTAGGCTACTTAATACTTCCCTCTAATTGGTGCATGGATATCAACATGCGCAACTTGGATACTTCCTTCACCTAAACGAGAACTTAATTTAGCGGCTCTTTCCAAAAGGCGTGAATGCAAATAAAAAACCAAAAATATGATGGAATAATTTCCCACTCAATTCTTTAATGAAGGCATCAGCCAAATGGTCACTTGACTTCACAAAAGTCGTACAAACCTATCCACTTCCTAGCTTCCCTGTGATGGAATGTCCATCAATCTCCAATGCTGGAACATGCTGCACTGGATTATGGGCTATGCTGCTCAGGCTATGTTATCACCAGACAATATCATTAGGAAATGGACAAAGACCACGAAGGTCTTGAAATAATCTTTAAAGCCAGAGTACCTTACATAACCCTTATGCCATAGCTTGGAAGTCTACTTCAGCACAAGACCTTGCCACAACTTTTTGGTTCTTACTGCACCAGCTGACAAGGCCTCCTCCCAATATACAATAACCTGAAGTATGATGCCGGATTAAGCCCACCTTATGACCCTAGTCAGCACTGATATTTTTTATTTTTGGTAGAAAGTCAGCATTGGAATAGACTTCTTTCAAGGAGGATTATGCTGAGGCAAAACTATCCTTTCATGAGAGTCGATTTCAAGTAATGAAGGATGCAAAGAACAGTCATATGAGCTGAATGTGGAATAAGCAAAAATCCAAAAACTGACTGACCAAGCTTACTGCAAATGCAGTGTCCGAACTAGTATTTGGGACTGCGAGATGGATCAAGTTTCCCACTGAACTCTGACAACGGCCCTTATTGACTGGTTCACATCTTTGTCCTTCAGTCAAGTAGTAGCCTCAATAGGTGTTTCACAGAGATGGCAGACCAGTAAACAAACCTCAGATAGCATATCTAGGACAAACTTCTGTTGAGAGATAATGGTGCTACTTCAAGAATGAGCAACTTCAATCCCAAGAAAATAATTCGATTTCCCCAAATCTTTTATTTCAAAATCACAGAAATAACTTCTTCAGACAAGATCCCTTAAAAATCATTCCTGTCAACTCAATATCATTCACATAGACTATAATGATAGGGACCTTGTCACTAGACCACTTGATGAAGAAGTTATCCAACTAAAATCATGGCCTTGTGAAATCTTCCAAACCAAGCAAAGGGAGGATCTTTCAAGTTTCAACCCATATAGTGAAAGTTTAATTTGTAGACTTCTCCATGAGTTTTATTAGATGAAAGACCTGGAGGAATCTCCATATGGACTTGCTCTAGCTGTCCATGAAGAAAGGCATTCTTGCAATCGTTTTGCTACAAATTCTACCCTAAGTTTATAATAAATGATGGTCAAACTCACAAAACATTCAGTTTTGAAATAGGAGCACAGGTTTGCTAGTAGTCCATCCCATCGATTGTGTAAAGCCCTTGACTAAAAGTTGTGGTTTGTATCTCCCACACATGAGATATGATACATTGAGTACATGTTCTAGTGTATTTAGGAACAGAGATAGGCAATTCAAGAGGAGAATTTGGTTCAGAGGATGAGTGGATGATAATGGGATAGGTAAAGGCGTTTGGTGGTAATGGTTTCAAATTGTTACTTGGAGGCTTAAGTGAAGAAAAGAAGATATGAACAATCAAGTCTATTATGGATTTTCTCAACCTATCATCTAAACTGGCAATTTTATAATGTCAGATTGGGATCTATAGACACTACTCTGATCATGGTAGGAGATCTCGTTACCATGAAAAACCGAGATCTCGACCATCTCGGCGAGATCTCGGTCAAGATATACCATTTTTTGGGCGTCAACTCGGTAGCCCATCTCGGTGGGTTTTAGGTTCCTAGTTGGGCTAAAACTTGGTATTTAGCCTATTTAAGGCCTTTTTGAACACATTAGTGGCCTTGGATTTGTGAGAAAACAGCCCTAAGTATGATTTCTAAGTCTACCCATAGTGTGAAACCGAAATGCTGTAGGATTAGAGAATGCAAGGTTATATAACATGTAATATAAAACCATTAAGGCATATAAATGAAAATCAAGTGTATCAAATACATCAAATAACTTAAATATCATCAAGATAACATTCATATGAGTATTACAATCTTGACTTTGGAGAATAGAATGATAAAAGTATACAACCGTTAGAAGTTCTATATAAGTCACTACCTGTTAGAAGTTCTATATAAGTCATTACCACATAAGTTCATAAGACAAGTAGAGGATGATTGAGCTTCCTTTGATGTTGTAGATGTGCTAAGAGTAGCTGCAAGTGAAACTTTGGCTGAAATCCGCAAAAATTGGGCAAAAATTGAGAGTTCCAGCGAGATATGGCGAGATCTCAAGCGAGATATCCCATTTCGCAGATATCATCCTTGATCTCGACTCGGTTTATGAAAAAACCGAGATATCTCGCGAGATCTCCCACCATGGCTCTGATACCATGTAAAAGAGGTTGACTTTAAGAACAAAAACAGCAGAACGGAAAGAAGAGGTGGTGGAGAAAGAGGAGGGAATGGAAAGTTACGCTAGATACAGCTCTCCTCCTTAGTAGTATAATGTATAGCTGACAGTTTCCAGATTAGAAATATCTTCAAATATCTTTCTAGATTAGAACGATCTTAAAATATCTTCTAATTTGATTACAATTTACAAGTAGAAAGAAACAAATATTGCAATCCTAAATTAGACTTGCTTGGTATCCAAGCAACAAGACAATAAAGGAAACCAGCTCAAAACATAAAGAGACTAATATAGGGAACAGTGAGCATGTGCATGACCCGTGTGCACCCCCATGGTACACAAAGGTCGCCCCTTACAATACTTATTCGCTGACAATACACTTGAGCATCATTCCCAACTTTGTTTTTTGGATGAAGAAATATTATATTAAAGAGAACGGAACAAACAAGAACTGTGTTTAGGAAGAAGACCGGAAAGAAAAGTTAAGGCCCTAGGAGACAAAAATAAGCCTGTTCCTTGGGGTACCATCAATTAGGGGATGGGGAGTAGCTACAAGTATAGTAGAAACATCAAAATAGATGGCATTCCATATCATGTCTTTCGGGCGAGATTTGGAAGTCCATCTCCGAAGATTACGCTCCCACCAAAGATGATGGACAGCGGCACAAAACACGAGCTTACCAACTCGATCGCAAATAGGAGAGCCTGGGAAGTTTCTCAAGATCCAAGATCACTCACTAGCAAAGCCAAAAGATCGTCTCGAATGGGGCCAAATATAGGAAAGGGCTTTTTCCCAGATAGATTTGGAAAAAGGGCAAGAAAAGAAAAGGTGATCAAGGTCCTCCGAACCATACTAACAAAGGATACAGCTTGGGTTAATAGGGATATGGCGGCCAATAAGGAAGGATTGGGTGGGGAGGGCCCTCCAAAGGGTAAGGGAATGCCAGGGGATGTGCCTTTTAAACCAAACTAGGGGAGGCCAGGGGGGAATAGGGTTACGGGTACAGAGAAGGTTCCAGGCTGAGTTGCCTTGGCAAACTTCCACATTCAGACAGCAGCGTTCAACAGAAGGTAACCTCATGCCACAGTAGGTGCATGACGTTGAGAAGAAAAGACATTACCAAGGAGTAATAGGAGATCCAGCAATCCAGATCATGAGGTTGAAGCCTAAGGTGTTTAACAGCAGTACCTGTAAGATGTCCATTGAAACCTCAACCAGAATCATAAGTAGATCGGTTCCATTTAACATGACAGTAGTTGCTGCAGAAGGAATGAATCACCACAATCAGGTGCAGACAAAGCTGTAGTAACATTAGACAGGTGAGACGATAAGAAATTAGCCTAAGGTGTTTTACGAATTCTCACTATTTTGACCATCAGAATGTGTATAAATTGGATCGAATCTACCTTTGATAGTGGTGAGTGTTTTCTTTGAAAATTAAAAAATTAGCCAATTGAAGGCTTTAGTTTTTTCTCAGAATTAGGTTAAAAAACCTCTCTTGAGAAAAAGAGAGAGAGAGAGGTTACGACAAGATAGTGGAAGGCGGAGAAGAAGAAAGAGAGGAAAACTTGTGGAGTGCTACTTAGCTCAAAAGTTGTAGCCCAGATGCCATGTTGAAAAATGCTAGAACTTCATGCTTGAGTGGTTAATTGAGAACACAAAAACCCAATTGCTGATTTGTATTAACTATGAGGGGGAAAAGCCCTACTGCCCTTGCAGGATATATAACTCAGCAGAATCCATAATTACACACAGAGTTGTCCTAGTTACATCCATAGACCGGATGTTTGATTTCAGTACCTGCATTAGTGCTTAATCTATAGAAAAAAGAAGTTAACATTGCAGTTGACAAATATATGCGGATATATCCAGAAGAATAAGATATGACATGTGTCACATAGATAAATAGGATAAAGAAAACGAACTAAATAAATGGAGAAAACAAAAGTAAGCGATAGAGATGGAAGCAAAAATACGTGATTATTTTCAAGAAGGGCTCCAATATGTGAACAAAATGTTGTCCTGGACAGTGTTGGAAGAATTTTACTAATTTATGAACTGCTTCTTTTCTCAGTAAAGATTGCTCCACTTTTCTACTGTCACTGTCATATCCCAAGCAGACTGCTAGAGAATCAAGTGCTGTCACTGACCACGACTTATGATCCAGTAGACTCAAATACACATCTAACCCTCCATGGACTCTTAATTGTTCTCTTGAATGATGAGATGCATATGCGAGATCGCACAAGAGAGGCAATGCAAATTGTTTCAAGGGTGAATCTGATGTGATGAAGTGCATTAAGTGTGGAATAATTCCATTTTCAGCAGCCTGCTCCTGTCTCTTCTTGTTTAACTTGCAGAGATTGAATAAGGCATTGAGAACCTTCAAAAATAAAATCAGTTGAAAAAAGTAAATTGAAATTGGGACATGCAGAAAATTGAACCACAGTTGATACATCAATGAAGATGTAGATAATAGATGATGATATCTTAAAGTTTTACAAAATGAATACTTCAGAAACTGGAATATAAGTAAGGTTTTGAGCAAACATAAACAAACCAAAATGGTCTAAATTCTTACACTATTTAAGGTGAAAATTGCAATTCATATTCTTCATGCAGTTATCTTTTCAGAATTAAAATCATTCTAACACGGAACTGTTGTAGATTTAAAAGATTCAAAAGATAGGAACACTCACTAGTTTAAAAAGTCATATCACAACAGAGGATGTCTTATAACCCAACATTTGAAAACCTTAGACTGTTAAAAAAAATTTAGTTTACACCTTGGGTATTTCAAAATTTTACCTCATAGTTTTACACATCAGGAGCATTTTTGAATTCTACACAACATGGGCTAATTTTTGTTTTCATTTTACACCCTAGAGGAAAATCCATAAGTTCATAAATATTTTCCTTAATACCATTGGAGGTATACTAATGGTTCGCCGGCGGGCTTCTTTCCCTCTAGTGTTGGCATTCGGCAAGGTTGCCCTCTCTCTTCCTTCCTTTTCCCTGGCTTTGGAGGTCCTATCCCGTCTCCTTCAAGCCAAGACTGATCAACTCCTAATCTCCCCCATTCCTAAGTGTAAAGCCATCAATCTCACCCATCTCGCCTTTGCTGATGATCTTATGATTTTCTTTAGAGAGCACCTCAACTCCATCTCCTCCATCACTTCTACCCTTTCTTTCTTTGAGTCTATCTCTGGCCTTAGGGTCAATCTAGACAAATCTACTCTTTTCCTCTCTGGAGTTTCTGAGCCTCTTCGCTCCAATCTCCTAAATCTTTCGGGGTTCAAGCCTGGATCCTTCCCTGTGACCTATCTCGGGCTCCCTCTCATTCCGGGTAGGCTCTCTCGCCATCATTGTTCCCCTATGTTAGATCACATCCATAAGTGTCTCCAGCTTTGGAAAAGCCGTTTCCTCTCCTTCGCAGGTAGGGTAGAACTCATTCGATCAGTACTCCAATCTTCATACCTGTATTGGTGTGGCATCTTCCCGATACCTAAAGCAATCTCGTCTGCCATGGAATCTCTCTTCTGTGCTTTCCTCTGGAAAGGTCAGGATTCTTCTCGATTCCTGCGCCCCATAAGTTGGTCCAATGTTTGTCAGCCCAAATCTGAGGGGGGTCTTGGAATTCGTCGAATCCAAGAAGTTAATTCCACTGCTTTACTCAAGCTCATCTGGAAAATTGTCACCAAAAATGACTCTATCTGGGTCAAATGGGTCCACTCTTACCTTCTCAAATCTAACTCCTTTTGGACTGTCTCCATCCCTCCTAATCCCTCTTGGACTTGGAGGAAGCTTCTCCTTCTTCGGCCCCGCGCTCTAACTGTTATTACCACCCACATCTCTTCTGGTTCCTTTACTTCTTTCTGGCAGGATCCGTGGCATCCGATGGGCATTCTCCTCTCGCTCTTTCCTCCCCGCACTGTATATGAGTCTCGAATCCCCAAATCTACCCTTCTCGCAGAATTCATCTCTAATGGCACTTGGGTCCCTTCCCCGCATCAAAGCCTCACACTTGTCTGGAATTCTCTCCCCCCTATTTACCCTCATCTTCATGATACTATAATTTGGACCCCCTCCATCACCAAAACATTCACCATGTCCTCTGCTTGGAACCTAGTTCGCTCCCCCACCCCTTCCCCTCCATGGCCCATCCTGGTTTGGTTTAAAGACCATATTCCTTGTCACTCTCTCACCCTTTGGAGAGCCCTAAACCTAGCCCTGCCAACCCAATCTTTCCTTATTTCACCGCACATCCCTGTCAACCCAAAATGTATCCTTTGCTGGAATGGTACTGAGGACATCGAGCATCTATTTTTTACTTGCCCTTTATCTAGTGCCCTTTGGAGGAAAGCCCTTAGTTACATTTGGCCCCGCTCCCGTCGCTCCTTTGGGTTTGCCCGTGACTGGTCTTGGATTTTGAGCAAGTTCCCTGGCTCCTCTATCTGTGATCGGATTGGTAAGCTGGTGTTTGGTGCTACTGTTCATCATCTCTGGTGGGAACGTAATCTCAGGCGCTGGAATTCCAAATCCCGCTCCATTGACGCTATATGGAATGCTATATATTTCGATGTTTCTTTTAGGATCTCCTCTCTCTCCCTCCCCTCGGTAGTTGACTCCCCAAGGAACAGGCTCATTGTTGTTACCTGGGGTCTTAACTCCCAATTCTCCCCCTCTTCTTGATGTGAGCTCTTGGCTCCCTTGTATTTGTTTCTTGTTCCTTGGTTCCTTTAATAGATTAATTATTCATCCAAAAAAAATAATAATAAAGGATTTTGTACAAATAGGATATTATAAAAATAAGTAGTATTTTAGCCCATTTATTTAAATTTGGAATAGTGGATTTAAAAAACAAATGAGCATCTAGCCTAGTAGTTGCAACAATAATTCTTAGATTTTTTTTTTGGGGAAGACAATAATTCTTAGATTCAAGTGTCATAAGCATTAAAAGGAGATTCAAGTGTCATAAGCATTAAAAGGAGAGCTTTGTTTCATGTTTATTGTTGCATCTACAATAGAGAGAGAGAGAGAGAGAGAGAGAGAGAGAGAGAGAGAGAGAGAGAGAGAGAGGTATAAATAAAATTAGGAGAAATAAATAAAACAAAAAAAAATAAAAAGAGAAAAAGGAGCAGAATAGAATCTTGGAAGTGAGAGCGGATTGATTGATTTTGACCATAATTGGAGGAGGGTTGAACCATTGATTCAAATTTGAGTTTGTGAATTCTATTTTAGGATAGGAGAGTTCATTGATTCAAATTTGGGTTTGTGAATTCTATTTTAGGATAGGAGAGTTCATCACTTTCAATATTAATTTGTCTCTTTAGTTTACCTCATGAAAATTGGGCATCATCTGATTCCTAGGATGAGAAGTATACATGCATAATTAATGTTTCTTTTTCATCGAATAAGGAAGGGTTGTTTCTCTTTTTCACATGGGACAGTAAAAGAGATGGTTTAAACATGCATTATCACATGCAAATGACCACAAAGATGGTAATGATTATTCTTGATCAATCCACAAATTTTTTTTCCTTCTTGAAAAGTAAGCTTTGAATTAGAGGGGAAAAAAGTAAACAGAAGTCAACCCCCTAGAATCCACAGAAAGGAGCGCATTCCCCCTAACCAGTATCCCAAATAGGGAACTAAATCCAGTTACACCCTGTAAAACAGTTGTAAATCGGCATCCTTCTGGATCAAGTCTAAGAGCTCCCTAGGCATCTCCTCAGGCGTCCACAGACTCCACACTAGTTCTTCATTCACCTCTACAGCTACCACAAAATCAGCTGGTTGATTCTTCTCTCTCCATACGTGTCTTAGCTCTTAACTCACTTTCACGTAAGCGACATGCCATATTGGTAATTTTTCATTTAATTCCTCGCATTTTTCACAGTCACTTGATCTTACCATTTATGATGTCAATAACCAACTGAGAATCTGAACTAATAGAAACAGACAGAAGTCCCCACTTGAGACAGTAAGCCAGCCCTATATGAATATCCTTTAACTCCATAGCTAGAAATTGCCTCCCCTTTTCCTGCATAAGCAAGTTGTGGTCCTCCATTTGCATCTGTGATAACTTCTCCACGAGAAGATGCTGAGCCTTCAAGAGCTCCATCCCAGTGTAATGCCACCATATGTGAGGGTGGTTTGATCCAAAGCAAGCTCTAGGGATTCTATTTCACCAAGCAATGTGTATGCTCAATTTCTCTGCCACAAACACAGGTCTAGCATTCCTTTCTCTTATAATGTTGAAAACTCTAAATCTGACCTGTACATATTTGGCAATGGAATTAACTAGCTGGACCTTCATTCTTACCTTATCTTTGACGATTGAAGTTTCCGAGTCCAGAGATGTTGAATGGTAGCACAAGAGCCAACTTCTCAATTACTTCAACCTTTTCATTCCCATGGTAGGTAGCTAGCGCACCAAGCTGCCTCCTGCACCTGAGTTATGATTCTTCTTTCATTTGTTAGCGTTCTGAAGATGGAACCCCACACTGATTTATTACTGAACAAGCATTGGGGGAAAAAGATGAGTCCTGCTTGTCATTCCTGCCTAACAAAAAACACATCTTTCTGTCCCTGGATGTTCCTGCTAGCTAAAGTGTCCCCAGTTGAAGAATATCTCCAAGGTATCTCCAAGCAGTTAAGGATTGTCTAGGATATTATCAAGGAACCACATAGCTGCTCATTACTCCATCCTCCGATACTTCTGCCTAATGATTTCCCATGCTGATTAAGAATTAAAAACACCCCAGGTATTCGCTTCCCACATAACCAGATCTCTTTGGTTCCTTCTAATTCTGACCGCATTTGGAAGATCTCTACAAACTGCAAATAGAAAAGGAGATCGACCCATTTACTGCTTGCAGTCACCATTTTGAAAGAATCAATCCACTGTCGCTAATTGTTATGAATCTGCATCCAGTCTGATGGTGTTTCCATAGCTTTTCATGAGAACCCCTTTAGGGAACCAGTTGTCCAATGACTCCAATCACATTTTAGTGTCCTTCTATCACCAATCAAATGTTCAATTAGTGGTTCAGCCTTGTCCCTATATTTCAGCACTTCATTCCAAATGGCTAAGCAACTATAGGGCTGGTTGACAGTTCAGATTGAGTCCTGCTTCAGATATCTACTATACATCCAATGGACCTAAACACTCTCTTTTAGAAGCAATCTACCAAATTTTGCTTCATGCTACCTTGCTATATTCCTTTCCTTCATGTGGCGAATCCCTAACCCTCCTTCCTTCTTATGCCTGCCTGCACGCTGCATCCCAAACAATAAGTGCATCTTCCTTTCAAGTGAAGAACCAGTTCATAAGAAGTTAGAAAAAAAATGGATTCTAGTTCACAGATCTCATTACCAGGCAAGCCAAAAATATCTGACCAATAGATGTAACTTCCCTGTAACATAGAGGAGAGCAACTGCAATCATCCAGCATATGACAAGAATATAGCTTTTTCTATCCTTCTAGCCTGCTTTTCACCCTTTCTAGGATTGAGGAACAGTCAACAATAGAAAGTTACCTGAACAGTCAACTCCTCTATCGAGCCAGACCTTCTTGAAACCCCATCTCCCCTCACCTCCCCCCTGTGTGAGAATTCCCTATTCACTCCCTTGTCCCCATTTGCCATCTCCCCTTCCCCAATAGCTACATTAATGCTCCCACCCTCTTAGTTCCTAATGTCTGACTCTTTTATTTGGAATATCATGGGCCTTAACTCCCTTGCAAAACAAGCCGAGGTTAGAAATACAATTGTTGAAGTATATACACTTGGGCTATTTACTGTTCACGACACTATTCACGTGAACAGTAAAAAAATCTGTTTTACTGTTCACGATACTGTTCACGTGAACAGTAAAATCTGTGTTACTGTTCACGTGGACAGTATAATGCTAGTGATGCTACCGTACTTTCTATTTCTAATGTAGGAGTCTTGCTACATAAGTTTGGGAGGTTTTTAGAAAGCATAGTTTCTATTTTGGTATTAGCTTCTATTTTCAAAACTTTCTATTTTAGGAGCTAGGAAGTTACTAAAGCTGTAATTTTTTGTTTCCTTTTTCTAGAGGACAATTAGTTGTCTCTCAATTTGTATTAGATTCATTAGAAGCTATAAATAAAAGGGCTCTGTGATTCTAGACACTTAAGCAAGAATCACGAGCCTCTTCTACTAGTTCTTCATCTCTCTTCTCTTCTTCTTCTTCTTCTCTCTTTTCTTTGTTCAAGTTCAGCTGCTGTTTTGATTATTTAATGCTTGTTTTCTAACATTACACCCTCTCTTGAGTCTAGCTCTAGGCAAACAATTCAATCAAGAAATCTCCTCTTATCTTCATTGTACCAGTTCACCCTCAGATAAGACTAAACTAGGTACCAAATAATACCAAGAACTCAAGATCTAAGCAATATTGACCTTCTTAGACATTTCACCTTTATAAGCACATTAATTCACTTCTTTCTTTAATGCTCACAGTTCTAGTCCGTGCAATGTCTTGCCTCATAAGCTTTCTAGATGGCTTATGTAACGAGTGTTGGGTCAGCCGCTTTCAAGCCAGATGGCCTTAAGGGACTAGGTGTAGAATACCCCTCGAACTTACTTACTCAAGCCAACTAGGTTACAGGCCAAGACTAGACCAAAGACACCCCAACTGTTTGGCGCAAGGCACGATGTTGGTGACACTGAGACCCGGTTACTAAGAAGGAGGTCTAAACTTTAAACTTCAGCAGATTCTTTTTTTTTCTTCTTCTTCTTCACATTATACTTCAATTCACTTCACATTTAAATAGTCTAAAATTGGTCTCAACTTGTCACCATAAGCACAAGGCAATACAAGATAACTAGATGGTCAAACCTTTTGGACTACCTAGAGTTCCTATTTTCTGATTCCACCTCAGTCTCAAAATGTAAAACCCATTACTATTCTCTCAAGAGG
This sequence comes from Hakea prostrata, assembly GCF_041222555.1. Lineage (NCBI taxonomy): Eukaryota > Viridiplantae > Streptophyta > Magnoliopsida > Proteales > Proteaceae > Hakea > Hakea prostrata. The sequence continues at coordinate 24,524,381 of NC_142602.1, forward strand.
GTGTTCATTACATCAGATGGGATTTCTAAAACACTTAAACTCTCATTTTGTATCTAAGCAAGGAATTAAAACATTTATCTTACCAAAGCCAGAAAAAAATTGGGCCCTTTTTATCTTTGTGACAATGCTCTACCAACTATCAACAAGTCTTACTCGAGTTGACACCCCCCACACTTAAATTATGCAATGACCTCAGTGCATGCAAATAGAGGAAAGAGTGTACCCGATGTTTGAAATCATGATAGAGCACGCAACAGTAAAACCTAACAACAAACAAAGAAAAGAGAAGAAAAAGAACAAGAAATAACATCTAAACAAATGGGTTGCCTCCCATGAAGCGCTAAGTTTAGAGTCTTCAGCCAGACTCAGTGAGATGCAGCCAATGGAGGTGGAAGCTCAAATCTAAATGTGAATGGTGACTGCTCCAAAGAAGTGGAAGAGTCCAACAATGTGTTGACTTCCTCAATATTTAGGTTAGATTTCCCAAATGGCAAGTAATGTTGTAGGGGATCATCAATAAGCATGTTTGGAATATAATCAACCACTACCTCATCAATAAAGTTAATTGCAAAGCACTCTTCACCCCTATTTGGGCTTAATGATGCATTGAAGATGTTGACTCTAAGTTTCTTATTGCCAAATGATATGTCCATGACACCCAATCTACAATCGATGCAAGCATTCGCAGTGGCTAAAAAGGGCCGTCCAAGAATGATTGGTGGTAGCTTATTGGTAGTTGTATTGTCCATATCTAGGATAAAAAAATCAACAGGAAAATATAGATCCTCAACCTTTACCAAAACGTTTTCAAGTAGCCCACGGGGTCGTTTGATTGAGCGGTTTGCCAATTGTAGAATCACATCAGTGGATTTCAAATCTCCTAGACCAAACCTATCATAAACTGAACCGGGTAAAATATTCACACTGGCTCTCAAATCAAGCAATGCTTTACTTATGGATAAATCTCCAATGACACATAAAATTAAAGGTGTACCTGGATCTTTAAGTTTAGGGGGTAGTTGATTGGAAATTACCGAGCTGACTTGTTCAGTTAGGTGCACAATTTTAGGTGTTTGAGTCTTCAACTTACGCTTTTGGGTACACAAATCTTTTAGAAACTTAGCATAAGCTGGGACTTGCTTGATAGCATCTAATAGTGGGAGATTGATACGAACTTGTTGGAATAAATCAATCATCTCTTGCATCTTAGCATTCTTTCTAGAATCTGGAATTGAGGACTCAAGAGCTTCAGGGAAGGGGGCTTTGGGAGTGTAAGATTTAGGAGTAGGACCCTCTACAATAGGAATGTGCAACCCCTTACAAGGAAATTGATGGGGAATACTCACAGGTGGTGTTTCTTTACTAGGCTTGTGTGCATCATCGCCAGTCTCATGGGTCAAATCAACCTCCTCTCGACTCTCAAGATCAATGGGCAATGGCTTGGGAGTAGGCAAAGGTGCATAATATTCCTTCCCACTACGTGTCACAATAGAGACTACTTGGACTTGTTCTTTCCTAGACCCAATTTGATGATTAGGGTTACCTATTGGTTGCCTTTTAACCAATGGTATCTTATTCTATATATACTCAAGATGTGCTAATGGACATTATTTGTGAAGATCTTTGTCCTCAACTTATGGCATTCTACAACAATATCATTACCTATCTTTACCTGTATTGTCCTTTACCAAACTACTTGGTCCGTAGTAACCCATACTACCTTACCTACTTGGTCCGCAGTAACCTATACTGTCTTTGGATTCCTCTTGATTTATTGAAGTATATACACTTAGATTTTTTACTGTTCACGTGAATAGTGTCGTGAACAGTAAATAGCCTAAGTGTATATACTTCAACAACAATCAAGACAGCCAAAGTTTCTCTCTGTGCCATTCTCGAGACCCAGGTACATATTGAGAGCTCCCATTGGATTGCCCAGTCTATTGCCCCCTCTTGGTCCTTCCTTTTGAACTATTCTCCCTCTTCCAACGGGCACTTCTGGATTCTTTGGGACCCTACTAGATTTTCAGATTTCTTTCCTTAAATCCTCCCCCCAATTCATGCACCTCAGTATTCAAACCAATCTCCCCCCCCCCCTCTTTCACCTCACTATCATCTATGGGTTCAATCATGCCATTGATTGCATTTCCCTTTGGGAGGATATCCGATCCATTTTCTCCTCCTGCTCTAATCTTCCCTGGGGCTTAGATGGGACTTCAACATTATCCGGTATTCCTATGAGCGTGTTGGAAGTTCCATGCCAGACTTGGCCGCGATTGGTGACTTCAACGCTTGCATTGATGACTCCGGTATCTCCGACCTTCGTTGGTTTGGGCTTCCCCTCACTTGGCATAACCGTTGAGCAGATCCTTCCAAGATTGCCTCTAAGCTTGACCGCTTACTCGCGAATGCTTTTTGGATCTCCTCTTTTCCTTCTTCCCATGCTTCTTTCTCCCACTCCAGCCTTTCTGATCATTCTCCCTGCTTCGTCCATCTGTCCTTCGACCAAAACCTTTCAAATTCTTTGACATGTGGACTTTGAATCTTTCTTTCATTCCCATAGTCTTAGAAGCTTGGTCTAAGCTATCTATTGTCACTTTCTTCCTCTTGTTGCTTTTGCCCGCAAGCTCCGCAACACTAAGGAAGCTCTTCGCTCTTGGAATTCTACCACCTTTAGCAATATCTCTTCTAGGGTCTCCTCTTGCCACTCCAATCTGTAGCATATCCAATCCCTCCTCCAAATTAACCCCTCCAACCCCTCCCTTGCTGATGATGAAAAAGCTCTATCCTCTGAGCTTCATTCCCTGCTCTCCTTGGAAGAGAGTTTTCTTCGTCAGAAAGCTAGAATCAAAATGCCTTGACCTTGGAGACTCCAATTCTGCCTATTTTCATCGATCTCTTAAAGCTCGGAACAACTTCCACTCCATCCCTTCCCTCATCATTATCAATGGCACTCTAAGTTCGGACCCCCTAGCATCAAGGCTGAAATCGTCTCTTTCTTTTCTAACCTCCTTTCCCCCCTTCCTTCCCTCCTCACACCTCCCTCCTTCCTAACCTCATTAATAAGTTCATTGACCCATATATTCTCTCCTCTCTCAGTGCTATCCCTTTATCGGAAGAGATCCTTCTTGTCATCCGCTCCCACAAGCCTAACAAGGCCCCAGGCCTTGATGGCTTCAAGATGAGTTTCTTCCTTGCCTCCTGGGACCTCATTGAGAATGATTTCATCTAGGCCATCTGGAGCTTCTTCTTTAACCCCTCTCAGCTTTCTTCCATCAACTAAACTTTCCTATGCTCATTCCCAAGAAGCAAGGAGCCACCTCTTGCTCCGACTTTCGCCCCATTTCCCTCTGTAACCCCTTTACAAATTCATTTATAAGGTCCTAGTGAATAGGCTTAAAAGGTTACGCCTTCCCTTGTGAGCCGGAACCAATCCGCTTTTATCCAGGGCCGTAGTATAGCTGATAACATCCTTCTTTGTGCGGAAATTGTCCTCTGCTTTGATAGATCTGCTCTCTCCTCGGCCGTTCTCCTTAAGGTTGACCTCCACAAAGCCTTTGACTCCATTCGCTAGGACTTTATGAGTGAGGTCCTCTCCTCCATCGGTTTTCCCCCTCCTTTCATTCACTAGATTGAGACTTGTATCTCCACTCCTCGATTCTTCATCATCGCCAACGGATCCCTTGCGGGTTTCTTCCCCTCTCAGGTTGGTATTTGCCAAGGTTGCCCCCTCTCCCCCTATCTCTTCTTCCTAGCCTTGGAAGTTCTCTCCCGTATCCTCCAGTCTAAAACTAATCATCTTCTCATCTCCCCCCATTTCCAAGTGCAAATCCCTCAATCTTACCCATATCACCTTTGCTAATGATCTCATGACATTCTCTAAAGCTGATCACCTCTCCATCTCCTCCATTCTCTCCTCTCTCACAATTCGAATCCCTCTCTGGCCTTCAGGTCAACCTTGACAAATCCACCCTCTTTTTTGTGGGGATCCCTGATCAGCTTCGTGCTTCCCTTCTCCAGCTCTCAGCTTTAAGCCTGGCTCCTTCCTAGTTATCTATCTTGGCCTCCCTCTCATCCTCGGTAGGCTCACCTGCCACCACTGTCTCCCTATGCTTGATCATATTCGTAATAAGCTTCAGCCCTGGAAGGGCAAGCTTCTATCCTTTGCTAGCAAAGTGGTCCTCATCCGCTCCGTTCTGCAATCTTCCTATCTCTATTGGTGCGGGATCTTTTCTATTCCCAAATCTACCATCCATGCTATGGAATCCTTGTTTTGTGCCTTCCTTTGGAAAGGGCAGGAAATTTTGCGTTTCCTGCATCCAACTAGTTGGTTGACCATTTGCTGCCCTACTTTTGAAGGAGGCTTAGGAATCCGTCGGATCATAAATGTTAACCTAGCTTGTCTCTCAAGCTCATCTAGAAAATTGCCTCAAAACATGATTCCATCTGGGTTAAATGGGTTTATTCTCATCATCTCCGGTTTGATTCCCTCTGGACTTCCCCCATGCCCTCCAACCCCTTATGGGTTTGTAGGAAAATTCTCTTGTTGCACCCCCACGGCATCTCGACAATTTCCACCACTATCTCCTTCGGCTCTTCCACTTCCTTTTGGCTTGACCAATGGCATCCGATGGGCATTCTCTTTAACCACTTTAGCCCCAATGCTGTCTACAACTCCCGCATTCCCCAAATCCACCCCCTTGTCCGCTTTCATCACAAACGGATCCTGGAATCCTGCCCCTCTCCCCATTCTCACACAAGTTTGGGAAACTCTCCCCTCTCTCATGCTCCACTAGTGACATTCCCATTTGGCTTCCCTCCCCCCACCAAAACCTTCGCTACATCCTCGGCCTAGAATATCCTCGAGTCCACAACCCTAAACCCCCTAGCCCCCTTTGGTTTGGTTCAAAGGCTTCATTCCTCATCATTCCTTTACCCTTTGGAGGGCCCTTAACCATGCCCTCCCTAACCAATTCTTCCTTATTAGCCGCCACATCCCTACAAACCCCAATTGCATCCTCTGTTGAAATGGTTTAGAGGACCTAGAGCACCTATTCTTTTCTTGCCTTTCTCCAGATCTATCTGGAGAAAAGCCTTAGCTTCCATTTGGCCCCGTTCGAGGCGTTCTTTCGGATTTACCCGTGATTGGTCTTGGATTCTGAGAATCTTTTCAGGAACTTCTATTTGTGGTCAAATCAGTAAGCTAGTCTATTGTGCATCCATTCATCACCTTTGGTGGGAACCTTCGGAGATGGACTTCCAAATCCCGCTCTATAGATAGGATTTGGAATGCCATCTATTTTGATGTTTCATCTAGATTGTTAGCTATTCCCCATCCCCCGGTTGATGATACCCCAAGGAATAGGCTTATTGTTGTCTCTTAGGGTCTTAGTTCTTCGTTTTGGTCTCCTTCTTAAAGGCCTTGTTCCTTGTTTCTCTTGTCTCTTTTAATATAATTATTTATTCATCATAAAAAAAAAAAAGGTACCCCAAGATAACGAATAGGTAACTTGGTTTCAGAAAAAAACTTGTTAACTCCAGAAGTTGTAGTCTACTAGTTTTGGCAAGGCCCTATAAAATAATAGAGGATTTTGCCCTGTTGAGATGCAGCGCAGAAAAGGATGCTAACTCATTCAGAGCCCCCACACAAGCCACAATCAAAGTCTGATGTGCCTTCATGAAGATCAAAATATCATTGGCAAAGATGGACTCAGTTTTTTTAAGAGATGGAGAAATTGATGCAGCACAACCACAAGTTACTGTTCATGCTACACTGCTACAGTAATGTGAACAGTACCTAGAAGAGAATTTCTCATATTTGGTAGGCCCCAAGTCCAGCTTGCAAGAGATAAAATAGGAACTGTTTTTGTGAGAGTTTTAGAGTTCAGGATTTTGTTATTTATTTATTGGAATAGTATGTAATCAGATTTTTAATTTGAGTAGGATATCTAGGATCAGTTTTAGTTAGTTTTAAATTCCTAAGAGTCCTAGAACGATCTTTTTTTCTTTTTCTTTTTTGTTAGTTTTAAATTACCAAGAGTCCTACTATAGTTGTTTTCTATTGAAGAATGTCTATTTTATTATTTAAACACTTGCAATCGGCTTATTGAGCATGGAATAGAAAACAATGACTAGAAGCTTTAGCTTTGTGCTTTTGTAGCCCCCCTCTTTATCTCTCCTCTTCTCTTCTTCCCCTTCTTCAATTCTAATTCTTCTCAGATTTCTCCGTCTTCCTCCTTTCTTCTTTATCCTTCTTTCTTCTCTATTCTGTACCCCATTACAAAGTCATACTTAGAATTAGATTGCAAGTTAGAATCCAAGTTGGGTTCCTTATTAATCCAAGTGAGTTTTATTGTGAGGCTATACATAGCCTTCACTCTCTGTAATTTACAAGTTGAATTGATTAATAAAATATTGATTGAGAGTTTGGAGGCAAGAGAGTTGAGGGTTTCCTCTGGGGAAGCCTGCAGCAGCTTCATGAGTGTAATTCCAGCAGTTTTCTTCAAGCTCCAGCGGTACTTCTTTAACACCAGCAGCTCCTTCTCATCTCCAATTAAGTGAAGAAACCCCCCCTTCCCAGTCCCTTTCCTCATCTCCCCCAGCACTTGCAAGCTCCCCCGCTCCCCTTCTTCCATGTGGTAGCACCAGACCCTACCCACTGTAATTCTCTATTCCCCAGCCCCCTTAACCTCCCTTCTTTTCCCTATAGTATTGCACCAACCCCTAGGCCTCAATCCTACTGCTAGTTTCCTAAATAAACCATATTTCCCTAGGTCTGAAAAATTCCTGCAGTCCATCTTCTTACTTGAAGATTCTGCAATTCATCTTTAGCCTCTAGACCCAGAATCTAGTTCAGCCTAAACCCCACTTAGGATTATTGTCCCCTAGACCTACTCTACTTCCCCCTCCAATTCCTAAACCTAGTTGACACAAAGAGACCTACTTCAAGTAGGAAACCTCATTTTGAATCCTAAACTTATAGATGTAACCTGAAATACAAGCAGCAGTCCTATTCCTAACCTAACCAAACCCTAGAATTCATTAAAACTCTAAAATCCAGATCTGAAACCATAATTACTGCAAGGTTTCAAGCTCTTAAACTCCAAGTCTTTCAACTCTGAGCCTGGATCAATCCTTCTAGAGCTTTGTTTTTTTTTTTTTTTTTGGATGAATAATAATTAAATTACTGAAAAAACAAGGAATACAAACAAAGGGATAAGGGGGGAAGGGGCACCTCAGTCAAGTGGGGGGAAGGAAAGATGCTGAGAGGTTCCAAGAACTAACAATCACTCTATTTCTTGGAGAGTCAGCAACAAGGGGGTGGGGAAGAGACCGGAGTCTCAAAGAAACATCAAAATAGATGGCATTCCAAATTATATCTCTGGATCTAGATTTGGAGGTCCATCTTCTCAGATTATGCTCCCACCAAAGATGGTGTATAGTGGCGGCAAAGACAAGTTTGCCCACAAGGTCACAGATAGTGGTACCGGCATAGCTTCGCAGGATCCAATTCCAATCTCGAGCAAATCGTAGAGAACGTCGCGATCTAGGCCAAATGGAAGATGTGGCAAGGGACCAAACAGAGCGGGAAATTGGGCAACAGAAAAAAAGATGGTTTATATCCTCTGAACTATTCCAACAACTGGCGCAGTTTGGGTTGGCGGGGATGTGGCGGCTAATGAGAAATGCTTGGGTTGGGAGGGCATGGTTAAGGGCTCTCCAAAGAGTGAGGGCATGGCGAGGGATATGGTTTTTGAACCAAACAATGGGGGGCTAGGGTAAGGGGGGGTAGGGGGTTCTCAGAAGGTTCCAGGCAGAGGCAGGAGTGAAGGAGGTGCATCAGGGGTGGAGCCAAGTAGTGCGGTCACCTGTGGAGGGGGAGGAGGGGGGGGGAGGGAGTTCCAAACCTGTGTGAGACAAGGGTGGGGGGAGGGGGGGGTCCAATTACCAAGGGAGATAAAGGTGGAGAGGGGAGTGGTTTTGGGGATACGGGAGTTGTACACGGTTCTGGGGCCAAGGAGATTGTACAAGATACCCATCGGATGCCAGGGGTCCAGCCAAAAGGAGGTGGAGGCGCCGGAAGAGACAAGGATAGAAATGGCAAGGAGGGCACGATCGCGAAGAAGCAGGAGGTTCCTCCAAATCCAGGAGGGATTGGAGGGGAGAGAGACAGTCCAGATGGAGTCAGACTTAAGAAGGAATGAATAGACCCAGGAGACCCAAATGGAATCATGTTTGGAGGCAATTTTCCATATGAGTTTCAAGAGGCAGGCCATATTCATATCCCAGATTCGACGGAATCCAAGACCCCCTTCAGATTTAGGGCGACAAATGGAAATCCAGCTAATCGGGTGGAGGAAGTGGGGAGATTCTTGCCCTTCCAAAGAAAAGCACAAAAAATGGATTCCAGGGAGTGGATGACAGAGACGGGAAGGGAGAAGATGCCACACCAGTAAAGATAGGAAGATTGGAGGACAGACCGGATAAGCACCATTCTCCCAGCAAACGAAAGAAGCTTACTTTTCCAGAGTTAAGGCTTTTTCCGGATATGATCAAGCATGGGGGAGCAATGGTGGCAAGTGAGACGACCAGGGATGAGGGGAAGCCCCAGATAGGTCACCGGGAAGGATCCAGGACTGAATCCGGTGAGCGCCAGGAGAGAGGCACGAGAGGAATCCGAGACACCTGTGAGAAAAATGGTGGATTTCTCAAGGTTGACTTTAAGACCCGAGAGGGATTCGAAAAGGGAGAGGGAAGACAAGATGGAAGAGATGGAAGAGTGATCTGTCTTAGAGAAAATCATAAGGTCATCAGCAAATGCGAGGTGGGTGAGCTTTAATGATCGGCATTTGGGAATAGGAGAGATGAGTAATTGATCCGTTTTGAACTGGATGAGGCGAGAAAGGACTTCCATAGCTAAGGTGAAGAGGTAAGGGGAAAGGGGGCAACCTTGGCGGATTTCAACTCGAGAAGAGAAAAAACCAGCCGGGGAACCATTAGTGATGATAGAGAAATGGGGGGTGGAGATGCAAGTCTCAATCCAATGGATGAAGGGGGAGGGAAAGCCCATAGCTGATAAGACTTCACTGATGAAATCCCACCGAATAGAGTCAAAAGCTTTATGAAGATCAACCTTCATAAGTGCAGCTGGGGAGTGGTTGGATTTGTCAAAACCACGGATAATCTCAGCACAGAGAAGAATATTGTCGGAGATGCTCCTGCCGGCAATGAAAGCAGATTGGTTAGGGCTAACCAGAGAGGGGATGACCAATTTAAGCCGATTGGCCAAGATTTTGGAGATGAATTTATAGATGAGGTTACAGAGCGAGATGGGATGAAAATCAGCGAGAGAGGAAGCACCTGGCTTCTTGGGGATGAGGCAGAGGAAGGTATTATTGATGGTGGCAAGTTGGGACGGGTTAAGGAAGAAGTTGTGCATGGCATGAATGAGCTCAGGCTCAATGAAATCCTAAGAAGCCAAGAAGAATCCCATATTGAAGCCATCGGGGCCAGGCGCCTTGTTGGCTTTATGGGAGCGGATGGCGGAGTGGATCTCATCAGAAGAGGGGATAGCACAAAGGGAGGGGATAAGTAAGGGATCCAAGAATCTATTGAGTAAGGAGGGGTTGAGGGGGAGGCAGGAGGGGAGAGAGGAGGGCGAGAGAAGATTTGAGAAGAAGGAGACAATTTCTTCCTTAATGCTAGGAGGGTCCGAGATCCAAACACCACCACTAGTTAGCAGGCCCGGAAGGGAATTAAAGTTTTGGCGAGCTTTAAGGGAACGATGGAAGAAGGCGGTATTGGCGTCGCCAAGCTCAAGCCATTGAATCCGGGATTTTTGGAGGAGAAAGCTTTCTTCTTGGGAGACAAGAGAGGAGAGGAGCAAAGAGAGGGAGCTTTCATCCTCAGACAAAGACTGGCAGAAGAGATCATTTTGGAGCATGGATTGGATCCTAGAAAGATTTTCCCCACACGAGGAAACTCTAGAGGTAATGTCACCAACCGTAGTAGAGTTCCAAGAGCGAAGGGCAATTTTGGTGTTTCGCAACTTTCGAGCAAAAGCCACAAGAGGGAGAGAATGGCAGTGGACAGGTTGGGCCCAGGCCGACATAACAGTGGGCAGGAAAGATGGGTTGGAAACCCACATATCAAAGAATTTGAAAGGCTTAGGCCCAAAAGAGGGATGGTTAAGTAGGTTGAGGTGACAGGGGGAGTGATCGGAGAGAAGGGGAGGGCCGAAGTGGGCATGGGAGGTGGGGAATTGAATAATCCAAGGGTGATTAACAAGAAATCGATCGATTTTGGAGGTGATACGAGCAGATCCAGACCTACGATTATGCCAAGTGAATCGATGGCCAATCCACCGAAGATCAGAAACACCCACATAATCGATCTAGGAATTGAAACTGTCAATAGCCACAGGGTCAGGGGGGTTACCTCCAATACGGTCATTAGAGAAACGAACAATATTGAAATCACCCCCAATACCCCAAGGTTGACCAATCAAGGAAGAGGAAATCAGGTGAAGGTCGTCCCAAAGAGGGGTCCTATCCAGCAAGCGATTAAATCCATAGACGATAAAGAGGAAGAAGGAAGGGGAGGAGGGAGAGGAAAGTTGAAGGTGAAGGAATTGGGCAGAAGAGGACAACAAATTGGTTTGGAATTTAGAGGGTCCCAAAGGACCCAAATTCGGCCATTGGGGGAGTGAGAATAGTTAGAGAGGAAGGACCAAGAAAGGGCAATGGAGTTGGCAATCCGATGGGAGTTCTCTACCTGGACATGGGTCTCTAACAACCCCACGAAAGAGGCTTTAGATTCCCTAATTGAGTGTTTTATCTCAGCTTGTTTGGCAAGGGAGTTGAGTCCCCTAACATTCCAAATAATGATATCAGTCATTCAAACAACCAAGGGTAATGGCATCATTCAAGCAGCAAGGGGAGGGGGGCTCATACAAGCTATAGGGGGGAGGGGAACCATTCTGTTTGTTATGCATGCAAGGTTGAAGCTCCAAACTAAGATACGGGGGTGTCTCACACAGGGATGAACCAATGGGGGAGGGGGATTCAAACATATCAGGATCAATGGTAGAACAAGAGCCAGGGGAAGGTGAGGGGGTAAGGGAAGGCTCGGTGATGGGAATTTGGTGTTCTGTGTTAGGCTTAGGCGAGGTGTTAGAGGAGGGCGAAAGTGGAGATGGTGGAAATATGTTGGTTGGGCTGGGGGTTAAGTGTTTAGGAGAAGTCTTGTGTGGTTCAGGCCTGGGAATGGGTCGGTTAAAGGAACAAAGAGGGTTGGGCTTTAAAAGAGGGTTTAAGTTGTGGTGGTTCAGAGGATACCCATTTAGAGAGGAAATGGGCCAAGGGCTAATAGATAAAGGCCCACGAGACAGGTGATAGCTAGAAAGCAAAGGAGTGAAAGGCGGTTTTGCGTGGGTCGAGGAGGGATTTAAATATTATCCAAAGGTCTTTCGGTGGAGTGGGATAAAGGGAAAGCCTGGGTGTAAGTTTGAGAGGGGAGATGGCTCGAAGAGGTGGTTTACAGAGGCTCAGGGATCGCGACAATCTCAAGGTTAGTACGAGAGGGGAAAGATACCTGGGAGCTGCAAGCCTGACAAACCAGGGATCTCGACGACCTAAGGGCAGGGAGCTTGAGGATGCCATCACCAACAAAGGGCTCGCCAATAGTGGGAGGATTTGGTACAGCAGGCGCAGAGGTCAGAGACAAGCAGTCGGGATCAGCAGAAGCCTGAGATGTAGCAGACGGCAACCCAGCAGCAGCAACAAACTTCGAGAGAGGAGCAGTTGTACGGAGACTGTCTCTTCTTCCTACGCCTGTAAGTTTTGCCGGAAACAGCGGCGGCCGGCGGAGGAGCACCAGCAACAACTGGGATAGAGATGATTTCCAGTCGATCGATCAGACTATTAGGTATGCTCGACACAGGCGGCAACATAATCTCAACAAGAGGAGGAGAAGGCAGCAGAGAATGAGCCGACAGAGGTGAAGGAGAAGAAGCACAATCAGAAACCACAGAAGAAGTTGCAGTCGAAGCAGCCACAGGATCTCCAGAAGCAGACGCAGCGGCAACAGGAACAATGCAGGCAGTGCATTTGTGAATATCGTGGCCAAAAGCTAGACACTCGAGCACCACGCAGGGACCCAATTGTAGACGATGACTTGGTTGAGGTGAGTACCCGAATCATCAGCAATGGATATGCAGGGAGGCAGGGGCTTGGACACCGGAACCTCAATGCAAAGACGAGCGTAGGAGAGCCTTTCGAGCCTGGAGGTCTTCAGGTCAGAACGGAGAGGACGACCCAGCATTGAGCCAATACGACTCAAGCATACTTTACTCCAGAACTTCAGGGGAAGGCCAGGCAGATTGATCCAAAGGGGGAGGGAATTGAAGTCGACCCGACGAAGGGGCATAGAAGGAGTCCATGGCTTAATGAAAATTGGCGCTTTTCCAACATACCAAGGGGAGCCATCAATGGCCTTCAAATGGTAGGAAGGGGAAGAGAAATTGAAGAGCAAGATGCCATCCTCGATAACGAACGTATCCATGGAGCCAAGCGACTTCTATTGTTTTGCAAGAGATGCTTTGATAATGCCAAGGGGAGGGTAGGGGCCAAGAAACTGTCCTAAGACAGCATTCTTCCAACGGTGAATTTCAGGTGCAGTTGCAGAGGTGGGGCAATGAACCAAGGGGATGGGAGAGTCAGAAGAGGAAGGAGGGAAATAGGAGAGGTTTTTGCATGAAGGAGCCGGTTGGTTGAAAAGGGTGCTCCAGGCATTAGGGAGAGGGGCAGGGATGACAGAGGTGGGATTTGCAGGTGAAGACGAGTTTGGCAGGGGGGTGATGGTGTCGTTGGTGGCGGAGGTAGCAGGGGGGATGAAGAATGGAGGGAGGTAGCAAGGGGTTTGGAACTGGTGATGGAAGTTAAAGGCGGAGACAAAGTAATCCCAGGAGCAGGGTGGAGGTTTTTGTGGTGTCGGTGGTAGCGATGGTGATGGAGGCAGAGGTGGAGGCAGAGGTGGAGGCTTTGGTGGTGGCAATGGTTACGGTGGAGGTGGAGGCGGTGACGGCAGTGGGAGGGAGGGGGAGTAACGGAGGAGGTTCTAGAGCTTTGTTTAACCCTTGGTAAACCCTAAAACCATCCAAACTCCAAGCTTTGAAGGCATTCACAGCCCTAGAAGGCTGCTGGTTCTCAAGAGAGATGATCCTGGAGTCAGCTTGATTGTAGAGCCATAATTCTACAACTAAACCCTAGAATTTGGTTCACATTAACTGATCAACAAGTCCATTTGGTAGTTGGAAGCAAAGCCATCAAAACCTCTCTCAAGGTTGTTTAGTTCGTTTCTTATTGCAAACCATGTTTCTGCTTTAACCATTATAGATGGACTTTAATAATTGACGAGTTGAAGATGAGGTTTTACTGCCACATGTGCTAGTAGGGATTAGGTGCTCTGGGTCTCATCTGGACCTAGCTTCTGGGAGCATGACATGAGATGGTGTAGACAGTAATATTTTGAGGTGTAAGCTCTAATAAATTGGATTTTTGAGATTTTAGTTTTGAGTCTTTTGACAAACCTTAGGCTGCAACCAATAGGAGTAATTTGAGAGTTAATGCCATGGTTCAAATATTTTAAAGGATCCTGTTTAATTTAGCAAGTTTATTAGTGCCTGTGAGGGCTGAACCCTTACCTGTATCCAGTTTACATTGTGGTTCTTGTGAGTCGTGACACAAATAGTAATCTTAGATACTTAATTTTCAAGTACAAAAAGACACCAACTGAAGCATATTTATTCCTTGATGATCCTAAGATTTAACAAAAGCAAATTTAATAAAACTTACTTCATTGTGTATTTGAGAGATAAGAGGACCCTCTTGGCGTTCAAGGTTTGGGATTAAATGTTTGATTGCATCTGCCCGCTGAAGACTCTCTAAGCAGTTCGGATCAGTTGACAAATGACCAATGCACTTCAACAGCTGTAGTCAAGAAACAAACTGTATCAACAAATAACAGAAAAGAATTATCAGACCAATCATTAATATAACAGAGAATCTTTTTCATTCTAACCTTCAAAAGAATAGGAGATTCTGTTCTGTCAAACATCTTAAAAAGACGGCTAAGCAAGCTTTGGCTGCACATATAAGATTTCACAGCAGTATCTGCTTGGGAAAATTCGAGCAGCAAGTCAGTCACTTTCTCAAAATATTCCTTGGCCACGTCTGTATTCACTGTTGGTACCATAGGAGAGAGTAATCCAGAGGACGTAGTTCTCCCTAGTCTGACATATAGAACACCTGAACCAGAAAGTCGCCCTGATGTGGTCTGAGATGTCATTCCTGATGCTGAAGCAGCTCCATCATTAAATGACAATGGTCCTACCATCTTATTATCAGATTTATAAGACATTCTAGGAGCACAGTCCATATTTCCATTTTCTCCTCCACATCCAGAAAACTCTGCTAAAGCCATGAATGATTGTTTACATAAAACAATTGTCAAATGAAAACTTAAAAGAACCCAAGAAAATTTTGAAGCAAGGAGAAGAGAAAGTGATTTAAAAATGAGAAAGTACAGACAATACGAGAATTATAATTAAAAGGAAAAACTTAAAGAAGTTGTGCTTCTCAGAGGTGAACAAAGAGATCAATGGTTGAGGTCACAGGTACTTGGGTACAGATTATATTGATTTTTATAGCCAAAAAATAAATAAACTAAAGAAGTAAAAGCCAGAAATTGTATAGTTACTATTAGTACATTTCAAGTGAAAGAAAAACTATGACAATAAAAGTATAACCAATTACCTGAAAATTTTGCTCTTAGGAAATGTGGTTCACCATTTGTTCTCCTTTCTGAAGATGCACGTAATATATGTTTTATACTTTGTTGTCTCTCTAATCCAGACAGATTATGTACAAACTCAAGCTTTCCTGAATAACGTCTGGATGGGGGTTCCTTGTCCAACAAGCCAAGAGGAGGTCGAACTCGATCTTGTACGGAAGATAATGATTTGAGGAGCCCATTTGATTCCATCTGCTTTGGAAGCTTATCAGTAGATGTCTTAATACTGGAAGTAGTGAGCAGCTCTTGCTTAGGGTCAACTTCTGCTCGGAAAGAATCGCTTTTCCGTGGATCCAAGAGTTCCCAATCTTTGGTTAAAGATTCTCTATGTCCTAGATTATAAATGTTCTCCAGGTCTTTTGGCTCTGGAAACTTAGAAGTAGTTGATGTTTCGACAGCACCATTGTTTGACCAAAGTTTATCAGGCTCTCCAGGAATGCAGTGAGAGTCAGGTTGGCTGCCATCTGACCTTTGAGAATGCGAAGTGGAAGCACGTGGTAATTCAAATCTACCTGCAGAGGAAGGGTACCCAGTCATCTCATATATTCCCTTGAGCATATCAGCATGATCAGAGCTCAGGAGTGCTTTACCAAGTATTGAAGTTTGGTTACAATAATCCAATGTCTCAGAGTGTCGCTGTGGAGTCAAACAATCTGCTGGAACAGATCCACCCCCAATTGACATAGAAGCTGATCGAATAGCCTCATTCAGGCTGTGAAGGGTAATAATTAGCCTAATAAGTAAACCATTCTTTGCAGCTATGCGACAAAAATCATTTCTGGGTGTAGAGCGATGAAGCATGAAAACCTGCCAAATGCCATCAATAGCTAGATGAACCATTTCCCTGGTGACAAAGAAGAAGCTAATCAACATTACTTTTTTAGCCTAATAATCAGCATATATTTGATGAGGAAAAGCATCTTTAAATGGCCCCATGTTGGAACAGTTCCCAAATCCCAATAAGTCCATTGAACCATGTGGACAATTGATGTGCCAGTTCTAGTTGTTAGACGGTGAGGAGATGGTCTAGATTGGCTAGGTATCATATTTCACACTTAAATTCAGTCAAATAACCATGTATCTCCATGCATGTCTATAGTACCAGGAACATCATTGCATGCTCAGACATAGTCCGAGATTTTTCCAACACTATTTTGCCACTTAATAATATCAATATTTATATATATATATATATATATATATATATATATATATATATATATATATATATATATATATATATATATATAAATATATATTTATTTTTTTTTTTTTTTTTATTTTTTTTTTTTGGGGGGGGGGGGGGGGGACTGACTAGCTGGCAATAAGGAAGAGCCTAGACCTAAGCCCAAGTAACAACAACTAGCCTGTTCCTTGGGGTGTCCAAAATTGGGGATGAGGAAGTATCTGAAGCCTAGCAGAGACATCAAAGCAGATGGCTTTCAAAATCAAGTCCAAAGACCTAGAGTTGGAGGTCCATCTACAAAGGTTCCATTCCCACCTCAAATTAAAAATCATAGCACCAAACACCAACTTACCTACTAGAACACAAATAGATGTGGCAGAAAATGACCTTCAAAATCATAACCAATCTCTGGAGAACCCAAAGGAGCATCTAGAGCAGGGCCAAATGGAGGTGATGCTTTCTCCTATTGGGAGCTGGAGAAGGGGCAGGAGAAGAGGAGATGGTTAACATCTTCAGCGTTGTACCAAGTTGGGGTTGACGTCAGCAAAGGACCAGATGTAGCGTTGTGGTTATAACTTATAAGGTTATTTATCATCGCGGTGAAGACGCAGGTGCTTGCAGTGGTAGCTGCAGGCTCAGGAGTTTGATTTACAGAATCAGGTGCAGCGTCAGCAGAGGTTTATTCCTCCTTGGACAGAGGAAATGCTGCCTGGGGTCTGCTTGGTGAACAGCACAACACAAGTTGTCATCACTGGAAAGGCACTGGCGGCTGGATTTTCTGCAGCTGCAACTAGGGGCATGTTGGTCATGAGTTGGGGTGGTGGGGAAGGATATTGACAGCCTGTCGCAGGTAGACCCTTAACTAATGTTGCAGCAACAGAGGAAGTGGCAACAATCATGGTTGGGGCTATGACAGAGAAGGACATGGCATCTGCGCTGGTTGTAGAAGCAGTGGCGGTGGTTACAGAAGCAGCGGCACGGACAGTGAAGTGTGAGGTGACAAAGGACTTGTAGTGAGATGAATGGTGTCCAAAGACTTTGCACAAGATGCAGTAGGGAGGGACCAGTTGTAATTCTTCGGCTGGTCAAAAAAGAGCCCTTCATTGTCTTCAATAGGGAATCGAGGAGAGGGGTGTTTAGGAATCAACCCTAGCAAATGGAACATCTTATGATTCAACTCATGCCAATGTGATGCAGAATAATCACCAAGTTGGGCTTCTTTCTTAAAGAATAGTCTAGGATCAAAGTATTTAGACTCCTGTGCTATGGTTTTTTGCTTCTCCTCTGCGGTTGTAGGTTTCCATCTTCTTACTCTCTGGTAAGCTACAATACACTGTAATGGTGATTTTCTGGTATAGCCGATCAATGGCTATCTCTAAAGACCTCCAACAGCTTAAGCTGAGTGAGGTGATGACCCTCCCGAGAGGGGTAGACCCTCTCTTCTCTTTTCCTTCTTTAATTGCTTCTATTTCTTGTTTTGATTTTTATATAATTTTTGCCTTTTTATTTGGGTCCATCCTTTTTGTTAGCCTACATTTTAACTGCATTTCATTAAAGCGTACTTATCTGGTCATTATTGTATCCGTTTTCTCTTCGTTTTTTTCCTTATTTTCAGAATTGTGAATACCGAGGCATTTGAGTAGGCATTTTAATGGAAGTGGCCAGGCTGGATGTTGCAGAGGATGCTCTGCTGCCGGATATTGTCCTCACACCATCGGCAACTACGCATCTGCATACCATCTCTAAACCCACGGACTGGAAATTTGTTCTAGTTGGAAAAGTACTAACAAGCAAGAAGATAACCTCACCAACGGTAGCCCACTCCTTGAACACAGCATGGAACCTCAATCGAGACCTTTTCATCAAATCAGTGGGGAAACTTTTCTGATACAGCTGCAGAATCAAGAAGAACTCACTTTTGCTCTTAACAAGGGACCTTGGATGATCAAGAGCCACTTGCTGTGTCTGAAACCTTGGGAGCCAAAACAACCAATTGATCGGATTGTGTTCCAGCACTATGAGATTTGGGTCCATGTGTATAAAATTCCACCTCCGATAATGTCTTTGGAACTGGCCTTTCTGATAGGGGACAAGCTAGGAGTGTTCATTTTGGCCAAAATACCATCAAGGCTCAGAGATTTTGGGAAGCCATTGATTATTCGAGTTCAGAGGAAGATAGATGTTCCGGTGAAACCAAGTATTAGGATCACTAAACCTGACGGTGAGCAATTACAGGTTGATTTCCAGTAATGAAGCTCCCTCAACTATGCTCTCAAGACCTTTGTGGACAGAAATCGGTATCCAGATGTGATGCCTTTATCAACACAGGTTATAATGGATGTCTATGATGTGGAGTTCGGAGATTGGCTCCGATGGGGAAGTGCATCTACACGGCCCTCTGTCCTAGTCAAGACAGTGTTGATCGAAGCATCTTACTTCCTACCCTCATCGACGGCGACGACGTACCATGTTTTGGTAGGTTTTAGGTGATTTTTGGGTCAGATTTTTTGTGTGCAGCTTAATTTGAGGCCAATAAACACAATGGAAATTTTATTTTATTATCAAAACCTAACACAAATTGGTCTTCTTGATTCACACATGCTTAGTTGTATGCGGACGAAACTGGATTATTAATTTCACAAGTCTAAACATGGATATACAAGAAAACATTGAAACTTACATTACAATGCACGAGAAAATACTGAGAAGTAGTCAAATCTCAATTATAATTTAATTATAAATCAAGATTTATAATATACATCCCATTGAGATTTTCAAGATTTTGGCGAAATTTCAGAAATTTTAGAAATTTTGGCGAGATACCAAAATTTTGTCTAGATCTCAACAAATCTCCTCCCAAATCATATTTTGTCTCATCAAGGTCGAGATGGCCAAATGTTGCAAGACTCTGAACCATGATTACACGGCTACACACTTACATCCTATTCCAATAGCTTTTCATCCTACATTTGAAGAACCTACCAATCCATCCATACACCCCATTACTCTAAATCTGTCCATAACTATCCAACCACTATAACCTATTTCTTATGTATCCTAATCAAATGACCCAAAAACTCAAAACCCTAAACCCTTTGCTGGCCCCTAGCTGAACTCATCAATCTAGAGTTGCATCACCATGGTAATCACATCAGATTAGCTGCACGAATGCAAGGAGTACTTATCCCTTCTTCCTCCATCTTCTCTTTGATGAAGCATCTGTCAATCTCAACATGTTTGTCTGATCATGCTGGACAGGATTGTGACCAATACTAATGGGAGCCTCCTTCTCACATCAGAGGTGCATGGAACCATTTGAAGTGATCCCCACTCCCTTATCACTCAATATTTCCTTATGGTGCATAAGTTTGCACATTCCCTATGCCTTGGCATCGAACTCAGCCTTTGCAGTAGATGAGAAAATTTTCCCTTCAAGGAATTACATCTGCAAAAATTTTCAGACATCAAAACAAACAAATATTTTACTATATTTTTGGTTTTTATAAATGTTTTACCATATTAAGATAGAAACTTCAGCATTGGAAGTTGAAAATTGCATCTATTGTCAGAAATCCAGTTTTTGCTTTTGAACTCGGTGGGGATTGACTTTACTTTCCTTTGTAGAATTTATTTTTTTCACTATTTTTATTGGATTCAAATAGGAAGAGAAGCAACACAAGAGGCAGAGGTCTGGCAGACAAGGCTGCAATGGAAGTGATAGTGAAGGCCACAGTTAAAAGTGCAGTGAGGAAGTGCAATGAAGAGAAAGCTTCAAGGGGGTATAAATGTAAAATCTGCATTCTGCATTATATTTTCCATGCTATATGGGGAAGCATGGCCTCCAAGGAGCAGCATGGCAATGGAAGAGAACAACATGAAAAATATATTTCCTAAGTCTTGAATTCTGATGCCAAGTTGGAGTCGAAGTTGATGCATCATCACCATCTCTTAGTCCCTCCAACCCCTACATCCAATCTTTTCTCTGCATGCCCCTCTTGAAACCCCTCTGTCTCCTTGCCTTGCTTCCACCTGGCCCCATAACCCCTCCCCTTTCAGATTGAAACCCACTGGATCTCGTCCACATTCAGAGGCTGCTCTATAGAGATACTATTAGGAAGTTGGTTTTTAGTGCTAGTATTTCTCGCATTTGGCTTGAGCATAACCTTTCTAGACAGACTCCCAAATCTAGATCCCTTGTTTTGGTTTGGAAGGCCATCTACAGGGATGTTTGCTCCAAGCTCTTTTTGATTAACTTTTTGTAGACACCTGAGGGAACATGCACATTGTTGTGCCTGGGGTCTTGATTTGTTTTTACATTTGGCCTGAAGCTAATGTTGCTGGTGTAGCTCCATCCCCCCCCCCCCTTCTCCTTTTGTTTTCTATCCCTTCCCCCTTTTTTTTTTGAGACAATATGTTTTTATAACCTAAAAACAAGATTTGACTAGTAAATTAAAACATGGGTCACCGACTTCAGCACTAGAACAGACTTTCTATAAAATATAGCGATTAACTGATTACTAGTGGAGGCAATATGAAGTCCTAAGGCTAACAGAACTCTCAATCACTTATAACAACCCTGTGGTGGTGGCCCCCTCCTCCCCCTCCCTTCAGCACCACCTCCTGGTCTGCCTTTTTACCCAGCCGCATCTTTATCTGGTGAAGGTTTCGCTGCACTATATCACCCCCACCAATTTCAGTGGCTTTAAAGTAACCCATTATGAAGCGGGCCTTCTAGTCCATGGAGCAAAGTGGACCACAGATGAAACAATTGTCTAATCACACACTCTCAAGGCTTTCACTCACCTTTCCTCATTGTCAAGGTCTCATTTTCAAGGCTCTAAAGGTATTCTGTAGTTGTTTCAAAACAGTGCTTTTGGATAATGATTTCTTCATCTTCAAGTTTTATGATGAAGGCGAAAAAAATATTGTTTGCTAGAAGTGGTCACAGAATGTTGGTAGGAAGCCATCATTTCTCAAACAATAAAAACGGTACCTACCACTGAATTTCCTCAATCACAATCCCCTTCCTTTTTGGGTCTCCCTCCATAGGGTCCCCTTGCACTTATGATATACATAGAGCCAACCCAGAAAAGCCCCTACTAGCCGAAACAAGGCCCAGGGATGCTGCCCAGAACCTATGGCCCAAAAAGGAAGCCAAACCTGGGGAGGGGTATTTTGGTCATTTTGGGTCCCCTAGTAAAACCCAATCTGACCAAGTTTGATTCAGAGTCCTGTTAGGAGTTTGGATATACCTTTACTTTTAAATTTGAGTCCTCTGTTGTTAAGTTACAACAGAATCTTAGTCCCCTTAGAAGTGTCAAGTTGGAATCCTATTTCAATTTGGATTCCTTAGGATTCCAACTTAAGTTCTTATTTGAGGAGGAGTTCCTTAAAACAGAACTCCCTATTTGTTTTGTCTCTAAGTTGAGTCCTAGTGTTACTCCTTCAACATAAAGGTTATAAATAAAGCCTCCCACATGTAACCAGAACAGCTTATGATCAATAAAATTTACTTGAAGGAGAATTAAGAGTGCTGCAGAATTCCCAAGGAGGGAACCTTGCGGCAGCCTTGGAGCTCCCCAATTTTCTGTGGATTTACAAATCAGCCTTCTTCCCCAATCAAGTTCATACACCCCCATCCCTAACCCTATTCTCTTCCCCCTTCTCTTCCTTACACAACCTTAGAATGCCCCCCTCTCTCTTGCAGCACCAAAACCCTAGATCTCTTGAGCCCCCCACTCAACTGCCCTCCCCTTTGGACTGTTCCCTCCCTTCAACCTACCCTTCAATCCCAACCACAGCCCCTTTCCCCTCACTCAAACCCTAGAATTCTGTAAGTTGTCTTCTTCATACAAATCCCTGAATCCCTAAACCTTCAAACACCTACCTCTCTTCAACCATTCACCTGAATCAAATTTCCCTTTTAGATTCAACACCAGGTTAACTCAAACGTTAGCTTTTCATCCCAATGAGAGTCTCCCTTTGGAAACAATGCCACCCATTGCTCTGTACCCCACCCTTTCTTTTGGCCCAATAGCCCTACCTATGTGACCTCTTATTTAGTATTATATCACCCTAACCCTAGCCACCAACCCTATATTTGGGATTAATTCTGAAAATAAATTCTGTCAAAACCAGAGTTTTTCCCTTCCATTCATTCCTAAACCTGGTTGAACTCCATTCTCTTTCCCCATCAACCCAAAATCAACCCTAGACTCCTTGAAACCCTGGCTGCAGAGTTTAGGAGTTAAAAACCCTATATATACTGGGTGTCTAAGCCCTAAAACAGCTGCTGTCCATCTGCTAACTACCCTAGGGAGCCCTAATTGCAGGGGTTTAAAGCCCTAATTTACTGCTGGTTCAATTGAGGTGATCCTGTAATTTGGCCCTCGATTTAGGGGTTACATCAGTCTTGAGTGTGGTGAGCTTGGTGCTTGACCTTCCTCTTTACTTGGATGGTTATTACCAAATCACAAGATATCCTATGACCTATCTTTGGACAAGATATATATTGACGTCTCGGTTGACTCTTCTCAGCTAGATTTCATCTTGGCCATTGACGATGAAGGCTTCTCCTTCAGCTATCCTGTTTGAGACAACTAGACAAGCCCCCCTAAATGCTTTTTTTTTTTTTTTTTTTTTTGAAAGGTCTTTGGCCACTCCTCAGATAGCTGCTTCATAAATTCCGCCCAAAACCCTCAGTCCTTCCCTCACCTGTTGTGTCTTCTTCTTACCCAAGTACTCCCGCAAAATCCTCAGCACTCCTATCTCGTCTCATAAAAAACCATCCCCTCCACATCTTCCTTCCGACCACCTTGCCTTCTCCTTTGGCTCGGCAAAGTGGGCGGCCCAAAACTCATGGGCATAAAAAATACTGGGTCCAGCCTGTTAGTTCTCCCTGCAGACATCCCCTTACCTGCCAATCCATTTTGGGTAATGCCACTGTAGGGAAAAGTCCTTTTCCCTTCAATTGCTTGAAACTGCCGCACATTTGGTTTCAATCCCTGATAGCTTACCCATTATACTGTCCTATGTAGCTACCACAGCCAGTAGTGTCCAGTCTCTAACCATTCATGTGCCTTACACTAACTTATGTCTGCATGATCTGCATCTATTGATTACCTCTTAAACATCCTCAGTTCACCTTGTGAGCCCTATCCTTGCCCCACCTTTAATGCTTACTTCTTCCTCAATCAATAACTCTCTGCACTACTCCCTATGTCATTCTGTCCACTTCTAGTCTCCAATCCCAAGTTCCCAACCGTCTTTAGTATCCTTATAGGCCAGTTGGCCTCTCGCCTTCCTTAATGTCCCCTTAGCCAGGCTATGTGGGCCTCTAACTCCCCATATTCTCCATTTGGCCCAAAATTTTTATGTTGCTCTTCTTGTCTCCATTGGGCCTTAGCTTGATTTGACCCATCTTAGCCTTCCTCTGTTAAACCATACCTGTGGAAATCAGTCTAATTCACCCCCTTTTGACCCACATCCTAGCATTCACCCTCCCTCTCCATTCTCTTTTTCTGCAGTGAGAATCCAATGCCCACCTAAAATTTATGCATACATCACCTACTGTCTGACCTCTCAATTGCCTATTTTTCCCATGAGCTCTGAAATCCGTGAAGATAAATATCAGACTCGGGTTAGCATTCCTTGCCATGTTGGAAAAAGCTCCCTTCCCCCTTTAGTCTGTATTGTAGGGGTTTTTCCCCTTTTCTTTTGCAGGCCCTTGCCAGAAACAGCTTGTAATTGCCTTGTGTTGTCCAATTCCACCCCCCCCCCCCACTTTCTCCCTCTTCTTTTAATAATGATATCATTCATCCCCCACCCCCTCGAAAAGAAAAAAACCCACCCTGAAAAAATATTAAAGTTCCCCTTTGTTTATAACAAGTTACACCTTACAACCCAAGGTGAAAAATGTAAATAGGAAAAAACCGTAAAACCCTAAACCACACTTAAGATGAAGTGATAATATTCCAATCCTGCAGTATTCAACAGAAACCAGTGCACATATTAAAGATAAATAAACAATAATTAGGAAATAAAACCAACTGCTGCAGAAAAAATCAAATGGACAGTAAGAGAAATTCTTTGAGAAACCAAAGAGCTGGCTTACACATGGTGCAAGTAGCATATCATTCACAGTTCAAACTCCACAGTACCTTTGTAAAATCCCTTTTAACCCTCTAGGCCTCTAGTATATTGCACTTGCAATTCACTTAGAGCAACAAACTAATAGATAATAACACAAAAAAAATACATAGGAATTTGATCCATTGATCTTGGATGATACTTGGAAATAGTGGCAGATTGAATACTTTGATAGAACATAGCCAACAGGGGAGCACAGGAATGAAAAGGAAAAAAAATTCTATTAGGAGAAAGTCTAGGCAAAGACTAAACCTGTACTTTGCATAATCAGCCTCCAGAAAGCTCACCAGAACAGGTATTCCTCGACAAGCAATGAACATTTCCAGGGTCAATGAGCTGATAGCAGACCATATGATTAAATATTTTTTCTAATAATTAAAAAGATTAAAAAAAGGGGTGACGTGCCAATGAAATAAGCAAGGCAAAAAATTTAAATAAGAAACCCTTACCTGGAAAGACAGAGTTGTTGAAAGAAATAAGCTGCTTGCATACGAACTTCGCAGGGACGATCAGGTACCGCAAAATTCATCACGACAGGAATCTGCCATTTGATGTGTGGAAAAGAAACTGTGGTAACTAAATGATAAAAACCTACTAGTGATTGTCTGAAGAGTGAGGAAACTACATCTAGAGTGAGGCAAAAGTAGATGGCCACCATTCAAATGGTTGACATGACAATACAAGAAGTAGAAGGCAAACCAATTATTCATCAAGCAGGATCCATTTGCCATTCAGTTTATAAATTATGATCAATCAAATTTTTTTGTTGCTGTATGTCTCTTTCAGGAGACCACTCCACATTCTAAAATCTAGATAAGCATTTGGACTGAAGCATTGAGTGGGTCTTCATAAAGGCTCAACGGACATTAGTATAATATTACACCTAAATGTGTGTCCAGAACGAAATGTTTACCCTTACCAAGCCAATAAGGCAAGCCTTTTCTTGGAAGTCAGCATTGTCTTTGACTATTTGATTTATAATTTCAAGCACAGAACATGCAACCTGCAATTATAGAAAACACCCATAATTAGATCATATTGACTCACTAAAAATGCTTTAAGTTCTCAATGCTTTTAACCTACTCGAGTTTTAGGAACTTCAAGTAGTTCCACAAGAGGTAGCAACCCATGCCGGTTAACGAAAACAAGTTTCTGTTCAGGGCGCTCGTGAAAGAAAGCCATCAGCTTTTGACATGCGGATACAATCTCATCTTCTGTTGCATCTGGCCTCAGTGACCCAACTAATCTGCTAAACTCAACAGCCTAACAACTCAAAACATAGAAGGCAATTACTAATACATTGGATAGAATCAGATGCACATGCATGCATCTTTTTGAGTACATCTACACTAATGGACAAAAGAAGGGAACTGTGCTTCCGTTGAAGTCCGTGGGACGATTCATAAATATCACATAAAAAGGATAAATACTAATGGAATGCAGGGACACAAAATACAGTGGTTCATGGATAGTCTCACTCTTCAAACCAAACCGAATTGCTCTCATATTGTTTATTTCCACTGATGCAGGTAATCCCTTCAACAATTAGCAGTGGGAAAAGCCTTAAGTTCTTTCTATACTGATGACAGTTACCATTGCACATAAATTTTCATTCTTGACATTAAAATCCCACCTAGCCTACAACAGTTCATAGGACAGAACTCAACAGAATGGAAATAATTTTTGGTTACTGGTCATAATAATAATAAACAATGTTCAAAATCTCATCTTGTCCCAGTGTCTCGACAAGGTCGAGAGACCTGAGATAGCGAGATTTTGGCATAACATATGTATGGATGTACCATGTTTTGATTGAGTGTTTCAGTGGCTTTTAGGGTCTAATTTTTGTGCACAGCCTAATTTGGGACCAATAAATACTATGGCAACGCTATGTTTTACTAAAACCTAACACAAATGGGTCTTCTTGACTCACACATGCCTATCTGTATACGGATGAAACTAGATCATGTATTTTCACAAATTTAAACATGGATATACAAGAAAATATTGAAACTTTCACTAAAATTCACGAACAAATACTGAGTAGTCAAATCTCGATTATAATTTAAAAATTAAAGATTCCAATTTATATTATACAACTCACTTAAAAAGTTCACCGATATTTCCAAGATTCTAGAAATTTCACCGAAATTTCCAAAATTTCGGCAACATACTGAAATTTTGATGAGATCTCAATGAGATTTCATCGAGATTCAGTCAACTCGTTTGGCCATGTTTCATCTCGCCAAGGTCAAGATGGCAGAGATTTTGGTGGTTAGGAGGCCCTCCATAGATTGTAAATTTGAAAAGTTCCAACCTGCTAACATGTTCACAGTATTCCAAAAAACACACAAAATCATTTGACAATAAAAAAGGAGCTAGTTATGGAGTTTCTGAATTCAAGGATGCAAATGACAATTTCCAAGCAACGGAAATAGAGAAGGAAAAAAAAACTACTTAGAATCAAATGAAGATGCATCCGTTGCAAGGATTAGTGTATTTCTCCTCCACAATATCCTCAATGTATCTTCAATGGGTGTGCATACTGAGGAACCTTAAAGTGTTTTTATCCCTCCAGAGTCTTTAAGCTTTTTAAGTCTCCGACTAACTTCTTTCAGTTTCTAGCCCCCTGTTAAACAGTCTCCTATTTTAACTCTGATTTCTAGTTCCAAGTTGACCAAGGGAATCCCTACCTTCACGATTCAACATTTTCTCTGCTGTTTGTGTGATTATATCTAGACATGGAGCACTCCACAGTTGAATTGAGTACAACAAAAACATACAGATAAGCTTAATTATAAGATTTGAACCTAGACTTCTCATCAATTAGAGTCTCACTTGTTTAGCAAGTCTACAAATCAAATTTGAATTGAAGGACTGAACTAATCTTCAATTTTTAAAGGCATTATCTACCATAATGCCATCCAATACTAGGTTATAAAACAAAGATTAAATTTTACACAAAATGGTAACAAGGAAAATTAATTGTGCATTAATGGATTTGCCCCTGATATGTAAAAATATGGGACTGACTATATCTTGTAAAATTACAAACTATCTCTGGGGTATTGCAAAGTAATTTTTTCTAAATATATTCAGGTTTTCAAATTTCAGGCAATTACAAGAATGGTCCTTTTATTGCCATTCTTTCAAGTGCAGGCTGTCTGGTAGATGGGTCCTTCATAAGATGGGGAATGGGGATTACATGACTTCAATATGATAAGACAAATCTTTAGTGGGGTCAGGAGGAGAGGAGATTCGCTCATGCAACTCCAGAAGAATATATTTACTTTCTAATTATATAAATCCTAGCTTTCATTTCTCAGTTTTCAATTTTCTTTTCATGAATAAAATAATTTTTTCCAAAACCCCAGAACAAGGAAAGATGAAGGTGGGGTGGGGGTTGAGAGACACTGTGCCTGTTCCTTGAGGGTATCAACAATTAGTTTGATGGTAAAACGTGGAGTTTTGTGCTAAAGTCGAAGTATATGATGGTTTACCAAACCAAATTGATGGAATGAGATTTGAAGATCCATCTTGAGAGACTCTACTTCATGACCCATCCAATGAAAGAAATTGCAGCACAAAAAACAAAATTACTTGCAATGTCATAAAAAAATTTGCCTGAAAATGCCTGACTCAACAAAAGCCACTGATTTTCAAAGGTAAGGTGTCTATTCCGAGGCCAAACAAGGGCTAATGTTTTTTCCAGATGGCAATAAACAGAGGAAAAGAGTAGAATAGATAGTCAGTATCCTCTATACCATTCCATTACAGGATTCAGGAGAGCTTACAGGGATATGCCAGTTGGGAAGGAAGGATTGGGTAGGAAATAAAGCATAGAAGTTCTCAAGACTATGAAACTGCAACTTCTGGAATTAATGGAGTACTTTGAAACAGGGGAAAAGAGTAGAATAGATAGTCAGTATCCTCTATACCATTCCATCACAGGATTCAGGAGGGCATACAGGGATATGCCAGTTGGGAAGGAAGGATTGGCTAGGAAATAAAGCATAGAAGTTCTCAAGACTATGAAACTGCAACTTCTGGAATTAATGGAGTACTTTGAAACAGGGGAAAATAGTAGAATAGATAGTCAGTATCCTCTATACCATTCCATCACAGGATTCAGGAGGGCATACAGGGATATGCCAGTTGGGAAGGAAGGATTGGTGAGGAAATAAAGCATAGAAGTTCTCAAGACTATGAAACTGCAACTTCTGGAATTAATGGAGTACTTTGAAACTAAGTTACCTATGCGGTATCTTGGTGTGCCTTTATTTTCATTATCTGAAGGAGATTGTGCGGCTATCCTGGATAAGGTGAGAAGGCGAATTCATGGGTAGAAGGCTAGATTTCACTCATATACAGGAAGGTTGAAACTGCTGTCCTCAGTGCTCCAAGGGTGCTATTTTTGGGCTGTCTAGAAATGTGATAAAGAAGCTAGAATCCATCTTTACAAATTTTCTCTGGTTAGTACCCACTTTAGAAAGGAAGATACATTATATATAATGGGATGTAGTGTGCAATCCAATGGAGGGAGGTTTAGGGATTCAATGCAAAAAAGCCTTCAACATTGTAGGTATCCTTAGACAGCTTTGGTAGATTCCTTCCAAGAAATAGAGCATTTGGGTCCATTGGTGTATGGTAGGTACCAATCTCTATATAGATACTGAAATCAATTGCAAACTGTTCGTGGGTTTGGCAAACGGTTTTAAGGACAGGGTCAAGGTGGAACCCCTTATACGGCATGTAATTGGTGGTGGCAACGGTACTTGTATATGGTTGAATAATTGGCACCTCAAGGGAGTTTTTATCAAAAGTTGTGGTACCACAGTCAGGTTAGATGAGAGGTCTCCACGTCTGGAGATGGTGGACAAGTTTCTAATTGATGACAGTTGGAGAAGTTCTACATGATGTTCAGCAAATTTGGTGGCTGTTTGGTGAGACTTACAACTTGTAGAAAGGATTGAACACACTAAGCCTGACATGGTGGTTCAGAGAGGGACTGCCACAGGATTGTTCACCAATAAATCAGCTTCGGATGTTATCCTTCAGAGAGCAGAAGAGGTGAGTTCGTGGAAGGTGGTGTGGTTTGCTGACAATATCCCTAGACATTACTGCTTAGAGATGTCTTAGAGATGCATTGCCAACTTGCTGAAAAGGAAGATCTCTGTGCAACCTAATTGCTGTTTTTGTTGGGCAGCAATTGAAAGTAGGGACCACCTCTTCTTCGTTGTCAATTTAGCTCCGTAGGGTGGAAAGTTATCTTTAAAATGTTAACAAATGAAAGGAGGGAAATGACAAGGCTTATGAAGCTGCTGCTTGGGTGAGGAATCATATGGAGGCAAATGAAAGAATTGGAGCAATTATGAAGTTGGCTCTTTGGGCAGCTATTCAGCACCTTTGGCTGGGAGGAATCATCGGATCTTCAAGGACAAAACCAGGACAGCAGAGCAGTTAATTGCAGCCATAGTGGATGATGTGAAGGTAAAATGTGATGCTCTGTGCATTTCTAGTGAGAGGACTGCCCAGGCTGTTAATATAGTTGGGACTCGGGAGGTGTAATATTCAATTAGTTTGAAAGAATAAGGTTCCAAAGATGTGCCTCTGGTTTAGGCCTTCTATAAATATGTTCTCATTGCACTGTGACGGAGCTTTACTGAATTTAACAGCTTCATATGGTGGTGTTCTAAGGAATGATTCAGGCAGTCCTGTTATGGGATATACTGGTAGAAGGGGAACAGTTATCAGTCTTAGCAATCGAACTGCAACCCCTCTTAGAGGGATTCAAATTTGCACTCAAGAAAGGTATCTGGAAGTCATCAGGGCTAATTCTAAATTGGCAGAAGATGTTCTTAATAGTTAATAGGACTATCCAAGGGCCTTGGAAGAGTCAAGCCGTTAAAGGCAAAATTTTGCAAGAGGCAGCTACGTTAATAGACATGGAATATAGACATGTTCGGAGAGAACTGAATCAGCCAGAAGATTAAATCACAAGGGTTCAGATAAGGCAGAAACAAGCACAGTGGAATCCTAGTCCTTCCCTCAAGAGCTACTTGCTCTGATTCAAAAGGATGCAGCAGCATATGTTTATTACAAATTGTAATTGGGCTGGTTTTTCAATTTGTGATGGATACCACTTAGGAGGGAACGCCCTCCTTATCTGGATTCTTCCTTACCCCTCTTCTTAAGAGGTTCTAGGAGAATGTGTTCCCTGGTATATCTTTTTTTCAATATATATATATATATATATATATATATATGTTGAGAAAGTAGATTGTGGTAGAATGGCTTAGTGATCAATGATCTCAAGCCCTCCATTTATAATTAAATGGAAAGTACACTATTACATAAATACCCTTACTTGGGTAACAAGAAATAGAATTTTACATGAAAACAAACTATAATCGAACTCCTAGTAGAATCCAACACTCCCCCTCAAGTTGAGGCATAGATATTAGTCATTCCCAACTTGCCTCCAATAGGAAGAAATCTCTTTCTTTCAAACCCTTAGTGAAAACATCTGCTACTTGGTCTCCAGATCTCACAAAAGGCATGCAGATAAAAATTCTATTAATTTCAATGTGCTTAGTTCGATCATGTTGCACCGGATTATTAGCAATACTAATAGCAGCCTTGTTGTCACAATATAACATCATAGGGTTTGGAACTTGGACTACAATATCTTGCAGCAAGCCTTTCAACCATAGTAGCTCACAAACTCCACGAACCATAGCTCTATATTCAGCTTCAGTACTGGATAAAGCTACCACATTCTGTTTCTTACTTCTCCAAGTAACTAGATTACCTCCAACAAAGGTACAGTAACTTGAAATTGACTTCCTGTCTGGAGATCCAGCCCAATCTGCATCAATATATGCTTCTACTTTTAGATTATCAATGGGTGACAAAAGTATTCCTTTTCCAGGAGTTCCCTTCAAAAACTGTAGTATTCTGGTAACAGCCTTCATATGAGCTAAATATGGATCATGCATGAATTGGCTCACTATCCCCACAGCATAAGTGATGTCTGGCCTGGTGTGGGACAAGTAAATAAGCTTCCCTACCAGCCTTTGGTATCTTCCTTTGTCCACTGGTTCTCCCTCCTTTTCTTTAAGTTTAACTCCAGCTTCAATAGGGGTATCAACTGCATTGCACCCCAACATTCCCACTTTTGATAATAAATCTATGACATACTTTCTTTGGTATAGGAATATACCCTTCTTTGATCAAGCCACCACAATCCCTAAGAAATACTGTAACTTCCCTAAATCTTTAATCTCAAACTCTCTGCCAAGAAAGTCCTTCAACTTTTGAATTTCTTCACCATCATTCCCTGTGATGACAATATCGTCTACATAAACAATGCGAAGTGTGATGTTATTACCTGACTTCTTGACAAATAGTGTATGATCAGCATTGCTTTGCTTGTACCCAATAGAAGTCATTGCCTTCAAGAGGCATCCAAACTAGCATCTAGGAGATTGTTTTAACCCATAAATTGACCTCTTCAACCTACAAACTTTCCCTGCAGTATTGTCATCGGAGAAACCATGTGGGATTTCCATATAGACTTTTTCCGCTAACTCCCCATGTAAGAAGGCATTCTTTACGTCTAGTTGGTGCAAGTTTCAGTCTTTGTTCACACCTACAGACAACAAAACTTTGACAGTGTTTAGTTTCACAACAGGGGCAAAAGTCTCCTGATAATCAATCCCATAGGTCTGGGTAAATCCCTTTGCAACTAGTCTAGCATTCAACTTGTTGATTGATCCATCCATATTCTGTTTAACCACAAACACCCATTTGCAGCCCACTGGTTTTTTTCCTAAAGGAAGTGTAACTAGCTCCCAAGTGTTATTTTTCATCATTGTCTGCATTTCCTCTAGCATAGCTACCTTCCATATCTTATCAGCATAGGCTTCCTACCAACTTTTAGGAATAGATACAGATGACAGAGAGGATATAAAAGCACGGTAGGAGTCAGACAAAGAGTTATAAAAAAACATATTTAGCTATGGGATATTGAGTACAAGATCTAACTCCTTTTTTAACAGCAATAGGAAGATCAGAAGAAGATATCTCAAAGGGAACAATATAATCTGATCCTGGAGCAGGAGACTGAAGTGGTAACGTGTCACATTTCTCCACTTGCTTTAGCCGGTTGTAATTCTTTCTCTGATAAGTCTGCACGTCCTTATTCTGGTCAATCTGGTTTGAAAGACCTCAATAGGGTGCCTCACAGGAGTGGTCTCCCCCTAGCTAGGTTCTTCACATGGTTCAGAAAATGAAGGGGGAGGATTAAAGTCCTCAGGTATACTGGCCAAAGTCTCCCCCTGGTCAAGAAACTCTTCTTGAACTCTTAAGTTGTGTTGGTGTGTGATCAGAAGATCTAGAGTTGGAAAGAACACCTCTCTTCTAGGACTCTCCCCCCTGGAGAGGTGTATAGTAAGGGCAAGACTCATGAAAAATTACATCCATGGATACAATGGTTTTCCTCAAAGAAGGATGATAACATTTGTACCCTTTTTGAGTAGCAGAATACCCCAAAAATATGTAGCGTACGCTGCGGGGAGCCAGCTTACTCTGGTAGGCTGTGATTC
The DNA here is from genome assembly GCF_041222555.1 of Hakea prostrata. Taxonomy (NCBI): domain Eukaryota; kingdom Viridiplantae; phylum Streptophyta; class Magnoliopsida; order Proteales; family Proteaceae; genus Hakea; species Hakea prostrata. Next base: position 24,557,171 of record NC_142602.1, read on the forward strand.
TGACATAACACACACATCCAAAAATCTTTAGGGGAATAATAAAAGAAGAGACTCCCTGGAGAATCTCATTAGGACATTTAAAGCCAAGTATCCTACTGGGCATTCTATTCATAAGGTAAGAAGCAGTGAGTATAGCATCACTCCAGTATTGGTCAGGTACATTCATAGCAATCATAATTGAACGGGCTATCTCTAAAAGATGCCGATTCTTCCTTTCGGCAACCCCATTTTGGTCAGCCATATCAACACAACTGGTCTGATGTATTATGCCAGAGTTAGAGAGTTATCTCTGAAATTCACCATCAATATACCCTGTGCCATTGTCATTGCGAAGGATCTTCACAGTGGCATTGAACTGAGTTTTAATCATATTATGAAAATCACGAAAACATCGAAAAAACCTCATTTTTTGTTTTAAAAGATAAATCCATGTAGAACGAGAGTGACAATCAATAAAAGTAACAAAGAATCTATGGCCAGTAATAGACACACGTCGGCAGGGACCCCACACATCAGTATGAATGAGCATAAAAGGAATATATTTTCTATTATAAAGAGAAGGTAAATAAGTAGAACGAGTCTGCTTCGCAAAAATGCAGGCTTCACAAAAAAATCATCCTCATTACACGAAGAAACCAAATCAGGAAATATTTTCTTAAGAGTTCCTAGAGGGGGGTGACCTAGCCTAAGGTGCCACTGATAAAGGTTTGATATTACCGAATGGACCGGATTATAAGATGTTGTCAGCCGAAATATGGAAGGCTACTACTTAAACATATGGACAGTTGGGGAATGATGCACAGGTTTATGAGCTACGAAAGAAGCTTCATGAGACTACCAAAAGGAACTGACTATGGCCCAATATTATGCTAAGTTGTGATCTCTTTGGCAAGAGTTGGATCATCATGGGGATTATCACCCCACTAATCCAGATGATGTAACTACTTATAGGAAGCACGTTGATAAGATTCGGGTATATGACTTCTTGGCAGGTTTGAATGTAGAGTATGATCAGATCAGAGTGCAAGTATTAAGTCGTTCTCCCTTTCCTACACTAGAACAATTTTATGCCCTTGTTCAGTGTGAGGAAAGCCATAGATTAGCCATGCTTCATACTCCTATTATGGAGAAATCTGCCTTACAATCTGTTCACACTAAATCTGATTCGGATAAGGAGATTGTCAAGTGTGAGCACTATTACAAACCATATCATACCAAGGCCAATTGTTGGAAACTTCATGGGAAACCTGCTGATTTTGAGCAAAAGAGCACAAAGAAAGGGAAAACCAAAGGCTAATCTTTCTGAGACAGTTTCCACACCACCCTCTGCAGACGTTGGTTTTTCACAGGAGGAGTTAGCTACTCTGCAACGTATTCTGCAGTCTTCTACTGCCAGTACAACTTCTACCACTACTTCAAGTAAAACTTTTACAGGTTTTCAAGTTTCTTCAGTTTCTACTCCTTGGATCATTAATACAGGAGCCACAGATCATATGACAGGTTTATCCTCTTTTTTCTTACAATATTCTCCAACTTCTAGAAAGGATAAAGTTAGAATTGTTGATGGCTCCTATTCTTCCATTGCTGGAAAAGGCTGAATGGCTTAGTGATCAATGATCTCAAGCCCTCTATTTATAATTAAGTGGAAAGTACACTATTACATAAATACCCTTACTTGGGTAACAAGAAATAGAATTTTACATGAATACAAACTCTAATCAAACTCCTAGTAGAATCCAACAATATAAGACTATGAAACTGTGCTGAGGAACATGACCCTTAAACCACACAATTTTGGACTATGGGATGGGGGGATATAGTGTCTAACAACATTCCCTAACTGAGGAAGTGCTGCAAATTCCTTTAGATGAAGGAAACGCAACCGACATTACCCCAATCAAGAGGGAGAAGGAAGAAGAGAAGCGCAAACTTGAGTGAGGCATTTGTGGCAAGGGGGAGGAGGGGACTAGGATCCAAAAGAAATGATTGAGGATGGTGGGTGGCTTTAGGTATGCTAGAGGTATAGATCACAAATGTAATGATGTTAACAAGGACTCTAGGGGCGGGTCTAGCAAAAGGCGTATGGTATTCCCATCAACAATTACAAAGAATGCAGAAGAAGGAGCAAGGGACAATGATGAGGGTTTTCCGTCAAACTCGTAAAATATTAGCCGAAAAGGCGACCATTCAGATAAAGTCTGATTTAAGAATGTAGGAGCAAACCCAATTGATCCCAATAAAACCATTTATTGAATATTTTCTAGATTTAATATGAAGATGCTGACAATATTAAAGTTGTGGATCCTCTAGATGCCTAGACCACCTTCATATTTTAGGAGGCAAGTTGAAACCTAACTCATAGGGTGACGAAATTCAAAGCATTGTGTAGTGATGGTGGACTTTGGAATGCCATAAATGCCACACCAACAGATGTAGGAGGATTAGATTTAATGAGCTCAACTCTCCTAGTAAAGAAAAGGAGCTTGCTGTTTAAGAGTTGGATCCTCTTCTAGAGAACGTGATGCAGTCCCACTGGTCCACATCCACAAGAAATCCCCAAGGAAGAATGCCAATAAATCGCTGCCAGATCCACATTTAACTATTTTCAAGTGAACTAGGTTCAATATTAATTCAGCTGGAAGTTATACTTCCCTTAAAAATGGCAGGCTGGTAGTTAGCAAGTAGGTGGGATTTGTTGAGGAGTTATAATTGGTTATAGTTTGTTTCTTAAGGTTAAGGTTAGAGTCTTGTTGGGACTCATATTGCTTTCATGCAAGCTTTTCTCTTTATCTATTATTTCTTTTCACTCTTATTTCTTAATTTGTAAGGCTTAGGTCACATTATATAAACCCCTCATCATGGATGAATAGAACATATCAGATTCAATAAATATCATCTTCAGCTTGACTAAGATTGCCTGACTCGTTCTGGGTTTGGAGAAAACTCCTCCTCCTGAGACAGCATGCTCTTTCGGTGATCTCCACTTTAATCTCCACGGGCTCCTCCACCTCCTTTTGGCTTGACCCGTGGCATCTGTTGGGCATCCTCTTTACCCTCCTTGGACCTCGCACTGTTTCAGATGGTTCCTGGTCCCCCCTCCCTCACCCCAATCTCACACAAGTTTGGAATTCGCTTCCTGTCCTCCTAGATTCCCCTTATGACCTTACTGTTTGGCTTCCATCTCCCTCCAAAACCTTCTCCACTTCTTCAACTTGGGACCTCTTTCGCTCCCCTTCCCACCAGCCCCCTTGGCCCCCTTTGGTTTGGTTCAAAGGTCATATCCCCCATCACTCCCTCACCCTTTGGAGGGCTCTTAATCTAGCCCTTCCCACCCAATCCCTCCTTTTAAGCCGTCATATCCCTGTTAACCCAAATTGCATTTTTTGTTGAAACAATTCTAAGGACCATGACCACCTTTTCTTCTCTTGTCCTTTCTCCAGTTCCCTTTGGAGAAAAGCTCTAACTTCTATTTGGCCCTACTTGTGGCGTTTCTTTGGCTTTGCTCAAGATTGGTCTTGGGTTTTAGAATTTCTCAAGTTCCTCCATTTGCAATAGGATTGGCAAGCTTGTTTTTCTGTGTTACTGTTCATCACCTATGGTGGGAGTGCAATCTTAGAAGATGGACTTCGAAATCCCACTCCATTGACATGATTTGGAAGGCGATCTGTTTTGATGTTTCTGCTAGGCTTTTTCAATTCCCCACCCATTGTTGTTGATAACCCAAGGAACAGGCTTATTGTAGTCTCTTGGGTCTGAGCTCCTCCTTTGGGCCTCCTGTTTGATAGTTGGCTTTGTGTTGTATCCTTTTCTTTGGTTTAATTTACTTATTCATTCATCCAAAAAAAAAGAGAGGGATTGCAATCCCATCATGAGACCTTGAACTAGTGTTTCACTTCCAAGTTTGAGTAGACTATGGTGTTTGAAATCCATCATGGACTAAAAGATGGAAAAGAAGAAAGTATCTACTTCCTTTTTTATGCCTTGAGCAACTATAAGATGGGAGTCATCACATTTGAGGAGAAAGGGGATAATGTAACCCCGGTTCTGGGTTAGATCTTCCAGGATCTTCTTAGATAAGAACCAGCACAAAACTAAGGTTTCTGGGTAGTTTGGCTGGGGTAGAACAGGGTCTAAGCTTGCTGCCTTTGAAGGCAGATGTTATTCTAATGGCTCTGATTAGGAGAAGGTTCAGAACAGCACCAGGGTTATAGTTCAGATCTAACTGCAGAATTTTCTGAACTCTCCTGCTTGTCTATTTTCTGCCTAAACAGGGAGCCGAATGAGAGAAAGGGTGGGATCCAAGGGCCCGGGGTGTGTGGGGATGATGATTCTGCAATGAACAGAAAGGGGAGGGGGCAGGGATGCCTTGCGGGTGGTGGAGAGGGTGAGGGAAGTGCTGGGGAATAGCTGGAAGACTGGAACTGCAGGGGAAGTGAGAGAGGGAAGATGCAATGGAGTGGGGGTGATCTTTACTTACTTGGGCTGCTGTGATTTGCGTGTGCACTACTGTAGAAGTAGTTGAATGATTGCTGGAATTTCCAAAGTTTGAGAATTACTCACCAGTCCAGACCGTAAGGGTTTCCTTCCCCACCGCCCAAGCCTCTGATTTACTCAAATAATCCTACCTGCTTTATTCATAATTAAAGAGGCTATATGTAGCCAAATTACAAGACACTTTGACTCAACTTGGGACCCCTATCTAATATGGATCCAACTACCCCACAACTTAGACTTTAAGTTAACAATTACTTACTAAATAAGGAATCAACTAATTTAAAAATAATAATAATAATAATAAAATAAAACCTTTGAGAGATAAGAGACTAACTTCCAAATAGAAACAAACTCTAAAAGATAAGATCCCATTTGGATAAGGAATCTTATCTTATCCACAACTAACTAGCTCAACGTAACTTAAAAAAGACTATGACTCTCAAACTACTAACTCAAACAAAAAAACCAAAAGTAGATCCATGACACTTGGATTGAGGGGATTCTATCAGGACCCATATTGAGCCCTAAAAGAGGGCTTACAAAGTGACCAAAATACCCCTGGGGTAATTCAGCTAGCTTTAGGAAGCTTCTTTGGGTCTGGATTTTTGGGCCCAATTTTGGAGGGTCCAAATTACATCAGGGGATTGAAATAGATTTAGTTCCAGCCTTCCCAGAACAGTGAATGTATTCACTGTTCAAGTTAATGGGCTCAAACACTAAATGTGAGATTCTTGGAAAAGAAACTTCCTGTTGAAAGGAGAGTGAGGAGAGTTCAAGCTAACATCCCCCCTCAGTTGCTAGGATGGATGGATCATATCTGGACTGCTTGAGTTAAGACTGCACCATAGTAAGCCTAGCATGTAGAAGGTAGCTGGAGGGGTTATTAATCCAGTCTGAGTTGTTTACAAGGTATAAGGGGATATTTATTGCCTTATTACATTGAAAGAATGTAACTAGGATTCTAAAAGAAAACCAACTTGAACTCAACTTAGGAAATCAAGTTGGACTAGAATTCCCTATTACAACTAGATTTAACCTCCAAAACTATAAAAAGGACTCGTAAGTAAGAGTTCCTTAACAAATACAACTTGCAAGATAAGAGATCAACTTTAACAAAGAACCCAACTTGAAATTGGATACCTACTAGAACTCCTAACTACATTAGGACTCTCTCGACTAACACACTTCAGAAAATAAAAGTATATTCTAACTCCTAACAGTGTGGGAAACTAACTAGATCACTTTGACCCCTAGGAGAAGTGGTAAAATATGACCAAAATACCCCTTAGGGCATTCGGCCAGCTCTAGGTGCCGTCTGGGGGATATTTGGGCCCAAAACATGGAGTGCCCTATACTTGCTGATCCTGGTTACATCAAGTCATTAGACAGCCAGAAGTAAATCAATTTTTCATAGAAATCATAGATCCAAGTCATACTCTTCTCCCAATGTCTACTTTAACTTAACCTACATCCTTGGCAATGGCATGAAACATGACACTGGCAGCAATGTCTGACTCCATACTGTTCCATAACCATATTAGGATGATAGCATCATTTTCTGGCCCTTATACTGTAATATTTATCGTTAGAGGCAGGAGGACCAGAAGTAACGAACTTGAGCTTGTTTGTGGCATTGAGTAAATTCTCACAACCTGAGCACAGTAAATAATTAGAGTCCTTTGAGTTTGATAGAGGTTGATATTCACATGGTCCACAGTATGGGCAAATAAACTTGTCATCAGCCATAGGGAACAACAAGAAGCAAGTACTTCAGATATAACAGATAATGCCAAAAACTCTCAAGGTTTCAAAACCCAAAAATCAATCTTGTAGAATAGGGGTGGAATGAGAAACCAGCAATTAGATATTACTTGAACAAACTAAATAGGCATCAGCCATCTGTTCCAGAAATCTTGTAGGGTATCGGGGAAGAAGCAAAAATCGACATCACCTGGCTGGAGGAGTCACAAATCATGTGGATCTAGTATTATTGCATAAGATAACATCGAAAGAAGCAGCAACCAGGAAGAGAATATATGTTTCTTGCTTCACAATCTCCCAATCAGCAACTCTAGATCACAATGCAAGTAGCATTGCAGCATTCCATTGATGAAAAACAAGGTCCTCAAACCAATGAGTATGTGCAGAAATAGGTGGCTCCAGATGGTGTTTAAGCTATGATATATGCAGCAGCTGGTGGCTGCTCACCACATGGTTTTTTAAGATGAAGGACAGATCAACAAAGAAGAAAATAGAAAACCCAAATCTGATTAAAATAGCTCTAATACCACGAAACAAGACCTGTCCTGGGTCAAGAAAAAGAAGGAAGAAAAGCCTTTTTTTCCTTTTGCAGAGCTCCAAGACTCTTAGAATTTTATACAGACTCTCAAAAGACCATTAAAATCTATCTTCCCACCTAACTTCAAAATGGAGGTAATCCCCGTTTCACCCAACATTGACAATGGAGGCTCCTGCCTAACACTGATGGAGAAAGCAGCCAGCCTTTGTTGACAATGGAGATTTTTTTTGACATTCTAATGTACTTACACACTTCAACAATGGAATCAAAAAGAAAAAAACCGAAGCGAACCAGACCCATGAACTCATTCTTTACTCTCTAAGTTGACAAGAAAACATAACTTAGCCATAATTACATCACTTTTGACCTCATGGTTTTCAAACATTGAATCAACAAAGTATCTGTCTAAACAAATGGAGCCTGGAATATATTAAAGCCACCCAGCGATCCCAACCCCTAAGACCTCACCTTGCCCCAAATCCATAGGCAATACTACCCTTGTCTCATCAGTGGAGCCATAAACTGACTGCAAAGTTAACAGAACCTAATGAATATTGTGGGCATACAGTTATCTATTACCATACCAATTACAAACAATATCAATATCGTAGGACAAGTTCAAGGAGTATATATGGTAATATAATATCAAGCACCTGCAGGGGAGAAAGGTTTTCTCCTGACATTTTTTCATCAAAAACCTGTTTAACAAAAAAACATCATGATGTCAGAAAGAATGAATAATGATGAGAAAATCAAGTGTACATTTTTATGAGAACATACAAAACCGTCAACGCCTGTTACATCTTTCCCCAGGGCACCCATCATAAGACGTAACAGGTCCCCTTCATTTGTATGACCCCTTTCATTGTCCATCTGGTTCTTCGACATTCTATCCATAAGCAGTGTTGCATGGCCATTCTTTCGGGCACCATGTAGAATTGCACTGCCTTGATTCATCCATGATGAGGAATCAGATATTGAAGCTTCAGTAGCCTGAGTTCCTTGGGTTTTACGCAATGGTTGAAATGAATCGTCCAATGCATCACTAGATTTACTCTGTTCACCTCTGGAAGTTACTTGAGCCTTGGCAGCCTTCAAAAGTAAGAAGAAAAGATCAAAGGATAACATTTTATACAAAGTAAAAAATACTTAAAAAATAATAATGAGTCCATCCACAAGCCAAGCATTCAATTGGATAACCGAAAGGAAGGCGTGGCCTTTGCGGATGGAGATGAAAGAAGCTTAATCAGATCTGTACATATAATATGAACGGTTGGAGACTCTTCAGTCAATATATGAAGCCAAAGTTTAACCCATTGAACTCAAGAAGTTACTCAATTATGTACTCAATTATGTACTCATGTCATGAATATATAACAACTAACAACTCATGATTACAAGTCCCAAACCCGGGGGGGGGATATTGGTAAAGCCTTATCTCAAAACATGTTTTATCTGCTTCTTTTTTCCCTAAACTCAAACACAAAACTATCTCAAGTCTATGCATCCTGAAATTGGAAATATTTTATTCATCAACTAGCAATACATTTCCTTCCCAACTAGTAAAGGTGAAGAAAACGAACAGTAAAAAGTGGAATATTACCTTTTGAGAAGTAATTTCTTGGATCTTTTCCCCAACACTAGGTAAATTATTCCTGCCAGCCATATGGTCTTCTTTTCCTTCATGTTCACTTGGATCGATGCTCCTTTTTCGTGATTCAAGAGATTCCACTTCTCCATCCATCACTACTTTATTGCGGTAACCCATATTTGATTGCTCGTGGAAGGCCATGTTAGTGTGACTCTCTTCAGTAGCCAATAGACAACCAGAATTAATTTCCATAGATAACTTATCATGAGAGACTAAGATGGGATCTTTATCTAAAAGAATACCTTTCGAATTATCTACATGTTCCTGAACAATATTATCCTTTGATTCACAGCTCTCAACAGATTTGACTATATCAACAGCATCAGATGCCAAAATCTCATTTGTAGAATCCTCCTGAAGCATTAAAGCGTTCAGCCACTAAATTGGTAGAGAGTTCCAACTTCGCAGCTTGAATTTTCTTTTAAAATTGGATTTCACAAATTCCAGTTTAGCTAGCAGAAGAAAGATAATAGTACATAGTTCCACAAAGTAGCAATTTTCTACTTGAGCAAAATGTTCAGCATTAAAAGTTCTCACAGGTCCATGTTCTGAGGAACAACTTCTTGTTTTATCCCTAGGACAGCTTTCACCATTGGATTGAACATCTGCATCTGAAATTTCTACAGAACTTGATACATCTTCCTGTAAATTTCTGCAGGAAATCAAGATCTTCAGACATTTATTGTTATAGGAATAGAATCTCCATTTCACCCAAAAAAAAAAAAAAAAAAAAGGATCTCCAAAAATTGGAGATCAAAATCTTTTATCATGCTGAGGAACTTAATTAAACAAAAAATTTGGTGGATGAATGATGATTTCAACCACATTTTGCAGGTCCTGACCTAGAAACCTATACAATGTTCATTGACCCCCATTGAAACTTGGGGAAGTTAGCTGGAAAACAAGACAAGCACCCCGCACCCACAAACATTCAATCATGTAAATGCTTTTGTGCTTGTATTTCATTCAAGTAAATGCGATTGATAATTCATGTAATTTGCTTTATGTGAATACAACATGAAATCATGCTGACTGAAATTTTTTTTTTTTGTGGGATGAACATAAAAGTATATTATAAACACCCCGAAGGGAAAGAAAGTATAGGGGGAAAGAGCGGGGGGGGGGGGCGCAACCAGACTAAGATCGTCTAAAAGACACAATCAAAGAGCACTCCAGAGCCAACGTAAGTCACATAACAACAATGTGTCTGTTCCTTGGATTATCTACAAGGGGATTGTGATATAGAAAGAAGATCCTAGAACTAACATCATTATACTTGGCTTTCAAAATCTGATCCACTGAGCGACTTTTAGTGGTCCATCTGCGAAAGTTGCACTTCATCGAAATGTGTGAGATACAGTCTCCCCAAGTAAGCCTCCCGATAATGTCGGCGATTGTAGAACCTACACAAGTAGAACCAATCTAGCGACATTCTAAATCCAAGTGCTGAAGGTGTCTAGATCTGAGCCAAATAGAGGAGACGGCAGGAAGCCAAATGGAGTGGGTAAGAGCGCAAGCAAAGAAGAAGTGGAAGGTGGTTTCATTAGCAGTTCAAAAGATACAAGATGGTGAAATATTTTTTTAGTACCAAGACAAATGAATGTTTTACCATACTTTTGGATTTTAGCAATGTTTTAACAGATCAAGAAGCACACAGTCCTTGCTTCCATAAACAGCAGCTTGAACACTTGCCATCAACTTTGCTATTTCTCGGTCTTCAAACAGAGCACAAGATAACAGGCTTTTCGGGTCCGGCGTCGGAGATGAGCTCAAGACAATATGTCTCCTCCCAAACTCCGCCGCCCTCCCCTCCTCAACCACCCTCTCCTAATCCCACCTCTAACCTCCCTCTACCTCCTGCAAAACCTTGGAACTCCCTCTTCTCTAAGCAACCCCTCTCAAATGACAACCTAAACCTTTCCTTCATACCCCCTGCAACCAACAATTCTACCCCTCTTGCTCACTGCCCAGCCACCGCCACTGCCCCTGGTATCACTCGCTGGAAATTTGCCATTATTGGCCAATTTCTTGGCCCTCCCCCCCCCCATCAACATCCTGAAATCATCTCTTGCCAAACAATGGAAAGCCCCGGGTCTCATGGACACTTACCTGCTTGAAGCTAGAATTTTCTTGTTCAACTTCTCCTCTATAGAATGTCGAGATCGTGCCTCGGATGGTTCCTCTTGGTCTGTTGGATGATCACAAATCCTCGTCAAACCTTGGTCTCAATCCTCTCCCCTCTGCAAGGTCGACTTCAATACCCTTCCCCTATGGATCAACCTTCCAAGACTACCTCTCGAATTATGGAACAGTGATTGCCTCAGTAGAATCAGCTCTGCAATCGATATCCCCTTGCGCACTGACATCAAAACCCTCAAGATGGAAAGGCTCTCTTATGCTAGAGGTAGCGGGGTGAGTTTGCAGAGACAAAGAGTTAGGGAGAGGAGAGCACTTGGTGGTTTTACTTGGGGCTGTGGGCTGCAATGGGTTAGATGGAGGGGCTGTGGGCTGCAATGGGTTAGTGGGGGGGGGGGTTGTTGGCTGCGATGGGTTAGACGGAGGGGTTTTGGGAAGTAAAGAGGAGGGGTTGGGCTTGGTAGCTGTGGCTTTGGATCTTAAGTTGGTGGTGGGGGGCTTGTGAGAAGGACCAGGCTTAGAGTGAAGGAGATTTTGGGTTTTAGTCGACCCATTCGGGGCTAAAAAGGAAGGCCCAAGAGATTTAAGGTTCGGTGACAAAATGGTTTTAAGCTCCTCACCCCCTTTAAACAACCATTTTGTCACCGAACCTTCTTCTCCAAATTCCAATGCCTCTATTGACCCGAATCTCTTTGAAACCCCTTAACCCCCCCGAGTGAGAAACCCTTTAACCCCTTTTCCATTAATGACATTGGTTCTCCCTCTTGCTTCACCTCCAGAGCAACTTTGATGCCCCCTCCCCTTATGACCCATATGTCTAAGTTCTTTATATCAAATGTCAGTGGCCTCAATTCCCTGGCAAAGCAAGCTGAGTTTAAAAAAACTATCAAGACTTCAAAAGTCCCCCTTGCCCTTCTTGAAACTCATGTCCAAATAGAGAATGCCCAACGAATTGCCCAATCTATTGCCCCTTCTTGGTCTTTCATCTCTAATCATTCTGTTTCTACCGATGGTCGTATCTGTATTCTTTGGGACCCCTCGAAATTCCAAGTCTCTCTCCTAAAATCCCCCCCCAACTCATGCATCTCAGCATTCCTTCCAATAATTCCCCTCCTTTCCTTCTCTCTATAATTTATGCTTTCAATCGTGCCGACGAGCACACCCCCCTTTGGGAGGAAATCCACTTTATCTCCTCCTCTTCTTTAGATCTCCCTTGGGGTATTAGTGGGGACTTTAACATCGTCCGGTTTTCCCATAAGCATGTCCGAGGCTCTTCTCCGAACCTTGCCGCGATTGGTGATTTCAATGCCTGTTTGGATGATGCCAGTATCTCTGATCTCCGTTGGTCTGGTCATACCCTCACTTGGCATAAACACCGATCTAGAACTACCAAAATTGCCTCAAAGCCAGACCGCTTCCTATACCCCTTGGCTCTCTTCCTTCCCTACCTCCAATGCCATTTTCTCTGACTCCATTCTTTCTGATCACTCCCCTTATTTTGTCCAACCTCTCCCCCTCTTTCTCGTTCTACCCCAAGCCAAATTCCTTGATATGTGGACTTCGAATTCTTCCTTCATCCCTACTGTTAAGGAAGCTTGGTTGAAGCTTGTCCACTGTTCCACCTCCTTCTCATTGCCTTTGCCCACAGGCTTCAAAACACTAATTCACTTTTGCAAATATCTCTGTTCCTGCCTTCCTAGAACTCATCTACTTTCATAAATATCTCCTCTAGTGTTTCCTCCTGCCGATCAAACCTCCAACGTGTCCAGTCTCTTCCCCAAGATGATCCCTCCAACCCCTCCCTTGCTGATGAGAAGGCCATTTCCTCTGAGCTTTCTTCCCTCCTCTCCACTGAAGAAAGCTTTCTCCGCCAAAAAGCTAGAATCAAGTGGCTCAAGCTTGGGGACTCCAACTCGGCTTATTTTCATCAATCCCTCAAAGCTCGATGCAACTTCAATTCTATCCCTGCCCTCCTCACTAGTAATGGCCCTTGGATTTCTCACCCTTCTAGTATGATGAGCATCAAGGCTGAGGTAGTATCTTTCTTTTCTGATCTACTGGGCTTCAGCTTCCCTTCCTTCCCGCCCTCCTCTCCCTCCCAACCTCATCAATGAATTCATTAAGCCTTCTTTCATCTCTTCTCTTTACGCCATCCCTTCCTCGGAGGAGATCCTCCTTGCCATTCGATCTCACAAGCCCAATAAGGCCCCTGGTCATGATGGCTTCAGCGTTGGTTTTTTCCTTGCCTCTTAGGATTTCATTGAGAATGATCTTGTTCAAGCTGTCCGTAGCTTCTTTTTACAACCCTTCCCAGATTTCCTCCATCAATCAAACCATCCTCTGCCTCATCCCAAGAAGTAAAGGGCCTCCTCTCTCTCCGATTTTTGCCCTATCTCCCTATGTAATCTCCTCTACAAATTCATCTCTAAAGTCCTAGTGAATAGGCTAAAAAATGCTTTGCCCAACATTGTAAGCTCGAACCAATATGCCTTCATCTCAAGGTGTAGCATTGTGGACAACATCCTTCTTTGTGTAGAATTGTCCGCAGCTTTGATAAAGCTAACCACTCCCCAGATGCTCTTCTAAAGGTAGATCTTCACAAAGCTTTTGACTCCATGAACTGGGACTTCATTAGTGATGTGCTCTCCACCATGGGCTTCCCTCCCCCTTTCATTCAATGGATCAAGATCTGTATCTCTTCACCCCGCTTCTCCATCATCACCAACGGCTCTCCTGCAGGCTTCTTTTCTTCCCATGTCGGCATCCATCAAGGTTGTCCTCTCTCCCCCTACATCTTTTCCGTAGCCTTAGAGGTCCTCTCCTGCATTCTCCAATCCAAAACTGATCAACTCCTCATTTCTCCCATCCCCAAATATAAAACCATCAACGTTACCCATCTTGCTTTTGCTGATGATCTTATGATCTTCTCCAAAGCAGATCATCAATCCATCTCCTCCATCATCTCGGCCCTATCGCTCTTCGAATCCCTCTCGGGCCTCCGAGTGAACCTTGATAAGTCCACCCTCTTCCACTCTAGTGTCCCCGATCAGCTCCGACCCTCTCTTCTCGAGCTCTCGAGGGTTTAAACCTGGCTCCTTCCCCGTTGTCTACCTAGGCCTTCCCCTCGTCCCCGATAGAGTCACCCGCCACCACTGCCTCTTTATGCTCGATTATATCCGCAAGAAACTCCAACTCTAAAAGGGCAAGCTTCTGTCCTTTGCTGGTAGAGTGATCTTATTCGCTATGTTTTTCAATCTTCGTATCTCTACTGGTGCGGAATCTTCTCCATCCCCAAATCCACCATTCATGCTATGGAATCCCTATTATGTGCCTTCCTTTGGAAAGGGCGGGAAGCCTCTCGCTTTCTTCACCCTATCAGTTGGTTGACTATCTGTCGCCCAACTTCCGAAGGAGGCCTGAGAATCTGCCGGATAACTGACGTTAATCTAGCCTACCTCCTTAAACTCATTTGGAAAATCACCTCACAGCATTACTCCATTTGGGTTAAGTGGGTCCAATCCTACCTTCTCTATGCGGATTCTTTTTGGACGGTTCCTATGCTCTTTAGCCCTTTTGTGGGTCTAGAGAAAAATCCTCTTACTGCGTCCCCGCGACCCTCTCTTCCATTTTTACCATCATATCCTCCGACTCTTCTACCTCATTCTGGCTTGATCCGTGGCACCCGATGGGCATTCTCTATAACCATTTTGGCCCCCGTATGTTTATACCTCCCGTATCCCCAAAAGTACCCCTGTCACCCTTCATCACCAATGGTTCCTAGAACCCTTCCCCCCTCCGCCTTCTCACTCAGGTTTGGGAATCTCTCCCCCCTCTTGTTAGTTCCTCTCATGATCTCACAGTTTGGCTCCCTTCTCCCACCAAAACCTTCTCCACCCTCTCAACCTGGAATCTCCTCCGAGCCCACAACCCTAAACCCCCTTGCATCCCTTTGGTCTGGTCCAAAGGTTTCACCCCATGCCATTCCCTTACCCTTTGGAGAGCCCTCAAATGCCCTTCCAACCCAACCTTTCCTTATTAGCTGGTATATCCTAGTAAACCCCAATTGCATCCTATGTTGGAACGACCCGGAGATCCTTGAGCACCTTTTCTTCTCCTGCCCCTTCTCCAGATCTATCTGGAGAGAAGCCCTAGCCTCCATCTGGCCCTGTTCAAGGTGTTCTTTCAGGTTTGCTCATGATTGGTCTTGGATTGTGCGAAACTTTTTAGGCTCTTCTATTTGTGATCGGATTGGTAAGCTAGTTTTTTGTGCCTCCCTTAATCATCTTTGGTGGAAGCGCAATCTCCAAAGATGGACTACCAAATCCCGCTCTTTAGACATGATTTGGAATGCCATCTTTTTTTACGTTTCCTCTAGATTGTTAGCTTATCCCCATCCCCTTGTTGATGATACCCCAAGGAACAGATTCATTGTTGTCTCCTGGGGTCTTAGCTCCTCTTTTTGGTCTTCCTTTTAAAGACCTTGTATTCTTTTTCTTTTTCTTTTTTCTGTTCTTTAATATCATTATTCATACATCCAAAAAAAGATTTATGAAATTTATAGATTTGTAAAAGCCACAGGCACTTGAAAGTTGAACATTGCACCTACCAGTGAAAATCCAACTTTCTTATACTAGGGGATTCACTTCTTTTCCTTTTAGATATTGATTTATTAACTATTATTGTTGAATTCAAATAGGGGATGCTTATTTATGAATAATATCTTAAGTAAATGCTCTAAGAAGCATTTAGTTAAATGATACTGGACATAAAGAAGAATATGTCCTGGTTTCCAACCACAGTCCAACAACATGCACGATCAAGCTTGGGTCAAAGCCAAAGTATCATTAATGAGTGTCTCTCTAAGACAGGTTGTATACAAACAACTAGACAGAAAACAGGGGGGGACGACAACAACAACATTGACCTCAAAACAAACACCTCAAGTGGACTAGAAAAAGTAGAAGGTTTCAGCCCAACTTGACCATATCTCAGTGGTATATCTGGGTCAAAGCCATGGTCAGCACCGAGGTCATTCTCCTCGATGAGAACATCATGAAAAGAGATGATTTTTCATCTTGAAGTGGACCAATTTTTCCCATTAAACTAGTGAAATAGAATAATACTCTTCAAAGCACAATTTCCAAAAAAAAAGTAAAAGCAAATAGCTTTGATATTCAACAATAACGATACATTTGAAAACTAAATGGTTTATTCTTTATTGATATAAAATGAATCTACATGATATAGCTAGGTATTAGCGCTGTTTAGTTCATGGCAAAACAATGCATGACCAAGCAAAAGAAAACTGTTACAAAAAGCACTTTCTACCTTATCCTTTTACTAGACTGCCGTAGTGAGGACAAAGCACGCCTGGACTTCTGTATCCAAGGATGCAAAAGTAGTGTATTTGCATCTGGTCTCTGCCGAGCATCCTGAAACATAACTCCAAGTGTCAAGCATTGCAATTGAGGAGTGAATCTTACCCAATATTCCATAAGAAGCAGTTGGTAATAGGTGTGGTTGCCTTAATACTAATGACTGTATTCCATTCTAATGCCACATGGTCCAAGGCACAATTTTGAATTTTCTTGCATTCAAATCTCCTAATTCTTTTTCTTTTCTTTTCTTTTTTTCCCTTGTTCTGGTTCTTTTTTTTATTTTATTTTTTTATGACTAAGCTATCATTACCAAAACTCCAAAGGGGAGAAGAGAATATGCAGGGAGTGAGGGAGGAGGAAAGGGGGGGGGGGGGATAGCAGCCTACAACCAAATAGAAGGTTGCCAGGGAGAGCCTAGACCCCTGGTAACAACAATGAATATTCCATGGGGTACCCAAAAATGGGTGACCCAGACCCGACACCTAATTGGCATAGTATCCTTTCAAATAAACCTAGGATTGATAGGAATGGATTTTGGGGCTTCGTTTAATAGGCTTAGCTGGTTATGGACCCAAAAGCTTAGCATCTAGGTCCAAGTACAATAATAGGATATTTTATTAGTTTAATTGGTTTAATTATGTAAATTCTGCCAATTTAAGTTATACGGGCAGAATAGTCTTTTTTATGTTCTATTTCAGTTTTAAGGGTCTAAGTCCATCTAGGCTAGACAGTTTCTATTTTCCTAGTTTAAATCAGTTTCTAAGTCCTAATTTCAGTAAGACTTCTTATGTAAGACTATAAGTCTATAAATAACCCCCATTGATTAGATTAAGAACATATTCGAATTAATGAAAATAAGTTTCCCTTCGAGCACTTTGTGTGTTGTGTTTAGTCTGGTTCTGTCAATTAGTTTGAAGATCTAAGTAGTAGGAGTTTTGGTTCTGTCGATATTTTGAAAATCCAAACTCCAGAAGGTTCTAACTGAAATCAAGCCTACATGCTGCAATTGCTTGAAAATCAGTGTTCATCTTCATTCTCCATCCAGTAGGAGGTCTGGTTCTATGATTAAATACTTTCTTGAATTTCTTACTCCCTCAAACCCCTAAAACAAGAACCCCTTATATCTCTTTTAGCCATCCAAACCCCATCAGCCTTGGGGGGTCCATACCTTTATATTATTACTTATATTCCCTCCAACCTTCAACCATTCTGACACAACCCGAGTTTCCCATCACAAGGAATTTATGCCATACCTCTCATGGCATGGGCTATGTATCCTTGAGATCTTAAACATCATTTTAGAATGTATGGTCATCAACCATGAAACCCTAACTAAACCTTTTCCCCAACAAAATCATCCCATCACAGCCTATATCACAAAGAACCCCCCATATCCCATAATCAAAATTCCAATAAACCCTTTCTTGGTTCCATATGACTTATGAGATGGTTCTATTGAAAAAGATCTTGGAAGAAATGGACCTTATTAAATTGAGGTTCACAGGTTGGGGCACTACAGGAATCCAGAGGAGACATCCAAGCCCAAAAATATGGAGTTGGAGGTCCATCTCCTAAGGTTACACTCCCACCATAAGTGAGAGATAACAGCTTCAACCACCAAGTTACTAACCAGGTCACAGATGGAAGAGCAAACAAAGGATCTTTGAAGCCATAACCAATCCCAAGCAAATCCAAAGGAGCATCTAGTGCAAAGCCAAATGGAAGAAATGAGTTTCTCGTGGATGGAGAGGGAAATAGGTCAAAAAGAGGTGACCCATGTCTTCAATACCATTCAAACAAAGGATGGAATTTGGGGAGGTCGTAATGTGATGGTGGAAAGAAAAGATTCGGTTGGGAGCAGTGGCTAAAGGTTCGCCAAAGAGTGAAAGTGTGATAGAGGATATGGCCTTTAAACCAAACAAGGGGAGCCAAAGGGAAAACCTGACCAAGGGAGTGGCATAAATTCCAAGCTGAAGAGGAAAAAAATTAACCCAAAGGAGGCATGGAGCCAAAATGGTGCAATCATAAAGTGAGGGGTGGGAGGGGTAGTAGACCTAAGTGAGATTCAAGTGGAGGGGGAAGGGGAGACCAAGAAGAAAGCAAGGTGGACTTGGGAATGCAAGACTCATACACCAGATGAGGACCAAAAAGGTTATAAAGGATTCCAAAGAATGCTAAGAATCAAGCCAAAGGGTGGTAAAGGTGCCATTAGAGATCCTAATAGAGATGGCAGAGAGGGAAAAGGCAAAGGACCTAAGGAGGAATATTCTACAGACCCAGGAGGGATCAGAGGGAGGGAGATAGTCCAGATAGAAACAGGATTTAAGAGGCAAGAATAGACCCAATTAACCTAGATGGAGTCGTACTTGGCAGATATTTCCAGATTCATTTCAGTAGGCCGGCATTACTGTAGTCTCTAATCCTACAAAAGCTAAGGCCACCTTTGGATTTGGGGAGTAGAGCACAGCAGAGAATGGAGTGGAGGAAGTGAAAGTTTCCATAGAGCGAATGGTGGATTTGAGAATGGAGAGAATGCCACACCAACACAAATAGGAATGGAGAACAAATTTGATGAGAATAATCTTACCAGCAAAGGAGAGAAGCTTACCTATCCAAATCTGCAGCCTCTTATGAATGAGGTCAAGCATTGTGTGTGACCATGGTTGGTGAGCTTGCTAGGGATGAGGGGAAGTCCACGATACACCACAGAGAGGGAGCTAAGGGAGAAGCCAGTGAGCTGCAAGAGAGAGGCCTTGGCAGAGCCAGAAAAACTAGTCAGGATGATCTAACTCAGGTTTGGCCAGTCTTCAAGATCCTCTGTGAACTAGAACCAGCTAGCATTTGGGCTAACAAAAAGGTTAGGGTTATCTATGGGAGGGTTTGAGTATAATTTTGGGATGTCCAAAGTTACCAAAGTTTAAATTAGGGTAATTAAGGTTTTAACAGAATCAGTAGTTGGATGGTTTCATGGAAGAATTAAGGCTATGGGTTGACCAAACTTACCCTGGGATGGAAAGGGAAGCCTTCTGCTGGATTTAGGGAAGGTTTAGGAATAAATGGGAAAATATGTGGACTGCTATGCTTATAGGGTATCCTAATTTACCCTGGCTAGTATGGGGTAGGCTAGGGTATTGGTTGGGAAAAGAAAAGCAAGCGTGGGAGCTAGTGGTTAGGACAAGGAATGATAGGGAAGCTTGTGGTTAGGTATGGGATGTGTTCCTGAAATTGTTTCAAGAATCTTGATTCTTCACTTGCCTCCTTTCTTTTTTCTGACTTTCTTTCTTGTCTTTCTTTTCTATCTTCTTTCTTTTCTTTCTTTTCTTTTTCTGGTTTTCTTCCATCTCTAATGTTGTCACAAGATCAAGAAAGAGCAAAAAGAAGTAAAGGAGACGTGGAGGTGCTGGAAGGGGGTTGTAAGTGTAAGAGAGGAGGGGAGGAGGTGGGGGGCTACTGCCACAAGGGAGAAGAGGGGGTGGGGGAGGGCTGTGCAGGGTGGGGAGGGGCCCTGCTGCTACCGCAAGAGAGAGAGAGGGGTAGGAGTGGCCCAAGTGGTTGTGCAGGGTTTAGGAGGGAGGGGAGGGGGTCGGTTTGATCAATTTTGGTTTGGAAACTCCTCTAGAGGACCTCTACGGCTAAGGAGAAGAGAAATGGTGAGAAAGGGAAGCCTTGGTGACTTCTAACTTTAAAGAGGAAGAAGTTATTAGGGGATCCATTGGTAATCACAGAGAATGAGGGAGACGAGATGCATGCCTCACCTAGTTGACGAAGGTGGGAGGGAAGCCCATCACGATGAGGACATTACATATGAAGTCCCAATACAGAGAGTCAAAAGCCTTATGGTGTCAAATTCCATGAGAGCCACAGGGAAGTGCAATTTGTGGTCGAATCCTCAAAGGGTTCCAGCACTAAAGAGGATGTTGTATGCAATGTTCTTACCAAATCAAATGCGGACTAGTTTTGGCTAACTAGAGAAGGACTGACTGATTTGAGGCGGTAAGCTAGGATTTTGGTAATGAATTTGTAGAGAAGGTTATTAAGGGAGATCTGGCGAAAGTCTAAGAGAGAGAGGTGGCACTAGGCTTTCTAAGGATGAGGAAAACGAATGCTCAGTTAATAGAGAGATCTAGGAACCAAGGTTTAAAGTATCCCACGATAACATACGATACTAGTCGATACGTATCCATATTTGACCCAACCGATACAATATATCTCGATATGTCTCTCCATTGAGTTACACTAAAATACACTAGCCAAAGCGATACAATACTCGATACAGAATACGTCTCTTAAAATCACTTAATCGATACGATACTCGATACTGATACTTTAAACCTTGCTAGGAACAATAGAAAAAGAAGTTGCAGATAGCTTCAAGCCTTTAACAAGGTCATCTTGGAAGAAGTCCCAAATGGCCTTGAAGAATCCCATGTTTAGACCATCCAGGCTAGGGGCTTTATTGGACTTGTGGGAGTTTATGGTAGAGAGGATTTCATTGGAGGTGGGAGTAGCTTGAATTGAAGGGACTCAATAAGGAAAAGGGAGACAAATTTATTGGTTAGGATGTGGGAAAAAGCATTTTCTGTAGGGAGCGAGGTGAGACCAAGAAGAGAATAAAAGAAAGTGGCCACTCATGCTTGATGCTAAGAGTGTCAAAGATCCAGACCCCCATTACTCAAAAGGAGCAAGGGGATGGAGGTGAAGTTATGGCGAGCTTTAAGGGATCAATGGAAGTAAGCAATGTTAGAGTCTCCGAGCTTAAGCCACTTGATTCTAGATTTTTGGCTAAAGCTCTCCTCCTAGGAGCATAAAGAGGAGACATTAGCAGATAGGGAGTTCTCATCCTATGCAAGGAAAGGGTTAAAGGGGTCAAATTGGAGGAGGGATTGTACCCAAGAGAGACTAGGACAACAAGAGGATATTTAGGAGGGGATGTTACCAAAGAGCTCATGCACTAGGATTTGAGTGCCAGTTTGGATTTATGGAGCTGTATGGCAAAACAACAAGGGGGAAAGGAGATGCAATGAACTGGTTTGTCCTAAGCTTCAAGAATAGTGGGGAGGAATGAAATATGGGAGGATCACATGCCAAGCATTATTCACAAGGAAGTGATCCAGCTTGGAAGGGATATGGGCATGGCTAAGGGTTAACCCATGTTTGACCATTAGGAAATTCAGTCAATGGGCTGATTGAAGGCATAGCTGATAGAGAGAAATGACTTAAGAGGGAGGAAAGAGAGTTGAAAGCAGAGAATTTAAGAAGACAAGGAGGAGATTTGGATTTTTTTAGGGATCCAAAAGGTCCCAAATGCGGCCAGTAAGAAAGTGGTCTTAGTTTGAGAGGAAGGACCAAGAGGGGGGGCTCAATGTTGGAGTAATAAGGGGATAGATAAAGAATAAAGAAGATAGGGGGAAGAAGGGGAAATCTTAGAATCAATCTTGAAGAAAGGGAAGAGGGAGAAGAACACTCATAAAAGAAGAAGAAGAAGAGGAGGAGACAAGAAAAGGGGGGATGCTGTAGACGCACAAAGCATAAGCTTTACTTCATTTTTCTTCTATTCCAAAAGTCTCCTTTTCTTATTGCAATGTAAGAGCCTACTTATAGCTTGACTAAGCTATCAAGAAATGGAAAATTAGTAGGCTACAAATAAAAACTAATATTGTAGTTACTAGCAACAATATAATCTTATGGAAATAGAAATTAATTAAAATTAGAAACTGCTAGGCTTTATATTTCAGTCACATGCATAAATAACATAAATGGCAACTACAAAAATAGAAACTAAACTAAGTTCCTAAATATCCCAAGAATAAAATCTCCAATAAAATCTGACATTGGGCCCCACAAAATCCTCTGTGAATATTCCAAGTATGCCAAATAATGGGCTATGACATTGTTCATGTGAACAGTATTTTGGCCTCCCCTTCTCATGTTTTGAGGTGGCCTTCAATGCTGGTTCAAATTGGTTCCAAGCTGGTTGTCCTCCATCATGGAGGCAATGCAATGGGCATTATCACGAGGGATGTGAGTCCCAAGGAAGGCATAGAAAGAAGCCTTAATGAATTTGAGAGCAGCTCTGACCTTTGCTTGTTCAGTGAAAGGGAATTTAACCCCCTAACATTCCAAATAAGGGCTTCAAACATGATCGGATCTCAGGGTGCATCGCAGTGCCAGACACAACTACTAATTCTTTATAAAAAATAGGCCCGACCACATCTGGGGTCAATGGAGATGGCAAGGTGGACCAAAGTCATCTCCATTCACCCCACCAAGGTTCAATTCTAGTTTCATCCCCATCCATTCAGTAGATCTCAATATCTGGTAAGCTAAGAAGTCAAGATATATCCTTAAAGGGAACAACCCTAAGGGCCAAAACTGAAATTGAATATAACTGGTTTATTTTTCACTCAAAGCGGATATAAATAGATGGCTAGACAGCTTACAACTCATAAAAGAATAGGAAATTTACATCTACTACCTCCCTAAGGTAATGTGTAATTTCAATTTCACCATCAAACTTCCAAAAAAAGATTTGGATGAATAAATAATAAATTAACAGAAAGGGAACAAGTACAAGGTCTTTAAGCAGAAGATCGGAAAGAAGAACTAAGACCCCAGGAGACAACAATGAGCCTGTTCCTTGGGGTATCATCAACAGGGGGGGTGGGAAATAGCTACCAACCTAGAAGAAACCTCAAAATAGATGGCATTCCAAATCCTGTCTACAGAGTGGGATTTGGAAGTCCATCTTCGAATATTTCGCTCCCACCAAAGGTGGTGGACCAAGGCATAAAAAACTAGCTTACCAATCCGGTCGCAAATGGAAGAACCTGAAAAGTTTCTCAAAATCCAAGACCAATCTCGCCCAAATCCGAATGAACGTCTCGAACAGGGCCATATGGAGGAAAGGGTTTTTCCCTAGATAGATCTGAAGAAAGTTCAAGAAAAGAAAAGGTGCTCAAGGGATTCCAAACAAGACCAACAAAGGATGCAGTTTTGGTTAACAGGAATGTGACGGCTAGAAAGAAAGGAATGGGTGGGGAGGGTGAGGTTAAGGGCTCTCCAAAGGGTAAGGGAATGATGAGAATGTGGCCTTTGAACCAAACCAAGGGGGTCCAGGGGGGCTTAGGTCTATGGGGTCTAATAAGGTTCCAAGCCGAGGAGGTGGAGAAGGTTTTGGTGGGGGAAGGGAGCCAAATGGTGAGGTCGCAGGGTGAGTTACAAAACGGGGGGAGAGACCAACAGAGGATGCAGCTTTGGTCAAACTTCCAAAATTATATGTACAGCACCTACCTTTTAGAATTACTGAGACTTAAACACAAACTGTATTCTTTTACATCTACTACCTCCCTGAGGTAATGTGTAATTTCAATTTCACCATCAAACTTCCATAATTATATGTACAACACCTACCTTTTAGAATTACTGAGACTTAAACACAAACTGTTAACTCTAGATGAAAAAACGTTAAATTTTTTCAGTTGTTGACCAAAATGTCCTTCATGCTAAAAGGGTAAAAACCATCCCCTTTACTCCTTCACCGGGTTCATCCATTAGCACCAGAAACTTATCTTCGTCATGCAAGAGCAGGTTCCCATCTGTGAGACACTTTGTTCCCAACTGCTAGAGAGCTTTGTTGATAGTGAAGCCGTTCCGTATGAGAGACCATAAATTAGGTGTCAATACCTATGCATTCAAACCTTGCTATTGCCATGGATTGAATATGGGGGAAATAAGAATCTTCACCTGTGAGGGAGTTTCTTGTAATCTGGCAAGAAGTGGGCACCTCAATAGTGGGGCACCAAACTCAAATTGGCGAACCTTGGGTACCCTTTCAGCACTTCCACCACCCTTTTCTTCCTCCCTCCCTGTCATACCCCCCGTAACCCTATTAGGGAATTGAAACAAATCACTCCAGAGAAATGCCAAAACATCATTTCTCTCTTTTCCAGGAGTTGCCTTCAAATACTAGAGTATTCTAGTAACAACCTTCATATGAGCCAGATATGGGTCATGCTTGAACTGGGTTACCAAGCTTATGGCAAATGCAATGTCAGACCTAATGTTGGGACAAGTAGATAAGCTTCCCTACTAGCCTTTGATATCTTCCTTTATCCACTGGTTCTTCCTCTTTTTCCTTGAGTTTAGTTCTTGTCTCAATAAAGATATCAACTGCCTTACACCCCAACATTTTCACTGCAAATAGTAGGTCTAAAACATACTTCCTTTGAGATAGGTAGATACCTTTCTTCGATCTGGCAATCAATTCCAAGGAAGTATTGTAGCTTCCCTAGATCTTTAATCTCAAACTCCTTAGTAAGAAAGTCCTATAGCCTCTATATTTATTCACCATCATCCCCTGTGATGAAAATATCATCCATATAGGCAATGAGAAGAGTGATTTTGGTATTTGACTTCTTGACAAACAATATATGATCACTATTACTTTGTTTGTAGCCAAGAGATGTCACTACCTTCTGGAGATGTCCAACCAGCATCTAGGAGATTGCTTTAGCACATAAATTGACCTCCTCAACCAAAAAACTTTTCCTGATGTACAGTGTCAGAGAAGCCATGTGGAACATCCATGTAGACTTCTTCCTCCAACTCTCTATGTAAAAAGGCATTCTTATATCTAATTGATAAAAGCTTTAATCTTTGTTTATAGCTACTGACGAAAGAACTCTAACAGTGTTCAGTTTTGCAACAAGGGCAAAAAGTCTCATGATACTCAACCCCATAGGTTTAGGTAAACCCCTTTGCAACCAATCTAGCCTTCAACCTATTGATCAACAATCCATATTCTATTTTACCACAAACACCTACTAGTTTTTTTCCTGGAGAAAGTGTAAGTAGCTCCCAAGTATCATTTTTCTTCATTGCCAGCATTTCCTTTACCATTGCTGCCTTTCATTTTTTATTCGCATAGGCTTTCTACCAACTCTTTGGAATAAATACAAATGATAAAGAGGATCTAAAAGCAGTATGAGTAAGACAAAGAATCATAAGAAATATACTAAGGTATGGGATGTTAAGTACAAGCTTTAACTCCTTTTCCAATAGCAATAGGAAGATCGAAAGCAGATACCCCAAGGGGAATGTTAGAATTTAGATCTGGAGCAAGAGGTTGAAGTGGTAACATGCCAACTTTCTCCACCTACTTTTGCTGATTGTGATTCTTCCTCTGATTAGTCTGCATCTCCTTATTCTGGTCAATTTTGTTTTGGAGGACCTCAATTGTGTGCCTCATAGGAGTGGTCTCCCCATGAGCATGATCCTAACAAGGTTTAGAAAAAGAAGGGAAGAATTAGAGTTCTTAGGTACATTGGCCGAAGTCTCCCCTTGGTCAAGAACTTCTTCCTGGACTTTTAGGCTGTGTTGTGGTGATGTGTGTTAGTCTATATTTTTGGTAGGATAGTCTAAAGTAGGAAAGAATATCTCTTCTCTTTGATTCTCCCCCTGAAGAGGTGTATAGTAGGCACAAAACTCATGAAAATGACATGCATGGACACCATGGTCCTCCTATAAGGAAGATGACAACATTTGTACTTCTTTTGAGTAGTACAATACCCCAAAAATATGCAATGTAGGCTGCAGGGTGCCAGCTTACTCTGGTGGGCTATAATTCTGGCATAACACACACAACCAAAAACCTTCGGGGGAATAACAAATGAAGAGTCTCCCGGAGAATCTCATTAGGACCTTAGAGCCAAATATCCTAGTGGGCATCCTATTCAAAGGGTAAGAAACAGTGAGTATAGCATCACTCCAATATTGGTCTGAGACATTCATGGCAATCATAATAGAATGAGCTATCTCTAATAGATGCATGTTCATTCTTTGGCAACCCCATTTTGGGCAGCCGTATCAACACAACTAGTCTGGTGTATTATGCTAGAGTCAAAGATATCTCTGAAATTCACTATAAATATACTAAGTTCAATTTTCACTGCAAATGATCTTTATAATGGCATTGAATTGAGTTTTAATCATATTATAAAAATCTCAAAAACACCGAAAAACCTCACTTTTTTTTTTTAAAGATAAATCCAAGTGGAACGAGAGAGACAATCAATAGAAGTGACAAAGTATCTATGGCCAGTAATAGACACATGTCTACAAGGGCCCCACACATCAGTATGAATCAACACAAAAGGAAAAGATTTTCTATTATGAATGCAAGGTAAATAACTAGAACAAGTTTGCTTAGCAAAAATGCAAGCTTCACAATAAAACTCTTCCTTGTTATAAGAAGAAACTAAATTAGGAAAAAACCTTTTTTAGAGCTCCTAGAGAGGGTGACCTAGTCTACGATGCCACTGATGAGATCTAACACAGCCGAATGGACATGATAAGGAGATGTATTGGAGCATAAGTAAATCCTCCAATCGGCTCCAACTGGTAAAGTACATTATCCAGTTTACCCGATCCTGGAAGACACAGTAGGAAGGAAAAAATGTCACTTTACAATTCAAGTCATTTGTAAGACTACTTATAAAAAAGCAAGTTAGTAGGAAGGATGGAACATGCAAACCTTTGGACAAAGAGAGTGAAGGAGAATGCTAAATGGTCCTTTTTAAGCAATGGAAGAATAAGAACCATCAGCAATACGAACTTTATCTTTACCTAAGGTAGGACAATAATGCAAGAAAAAAGATGTAGAACCTATCATATGATATGTGGCTCCGATTATCGATGATCCAAGGAGCAGCAATAGAAGAAACATGGAAGCCTGTAAAAGTTTTACCTAATGTAGCAAGATAGGAGTTGGTATGGGTAGTGGAAGGAGCAATAGTAGAGGCCACATCAGCAATAGAAGACTATAAAATATGTCACAGAATAGCTAACTTCTCCTGAGAAAAACTAAAGTCTGCAGTAGGTATCATTGGAACAGTCTCAAAAAGGTTGGCTTTCGATTTTCCCCTCCTTTGTGCCCTTTTTTGCTCAAAATTAGCAGGCTTCCAATGGAGTTTCAAACGGCCTTGGTATAATAAGGTTGTTGCAGTGCACATATAACAACCTCTTTAGCCAAATTAGATATGGTGATAACAAACTGAAGAGTAGATTTCTCCACAATAGGAGCATAAAGCATAATGAGACGACGACTTTCCTCGCACTGAACAAAAGCATAAGACTGTTCCAGAGTGGGAAAGGGAGAACAGCTTGCATTTGCACCCTAATCTGATTATATTCCACATTCAAACTAGCCAGGAAGTCATATACACAAATCTTATCAATATGTTTCTTAAAAGTAGCCACATCATCCGGATTCGTGGGGTGATAATCCCCATAATGATCCAACTCCTGCCAAAGAGATCACAATTTAGCATAATACTAGGCCACAGTCAGCTCCTTCGGAGTAGTCTCATAAAGCTTCTTTAGTAGCTTATAAATACATGCATCTATATAATTAGGGTTCTTCAAAAGTTGGGTAAGTTGCAGAATTTTTAAGTGAAGAAGATGACATGCAAGATTTTTAGAAACTGAGAAAATACATTCCCGAAATGGCCATGTCTCTGTAGTTGCCTTCCAGGTCTATGCCGCTTTATATAGCAATAGATATCTTCGGGCAATATTTGGATTCATGGAATTTAGGAGAAACAACATGATGGGAGATTCATTCGAAATCCACTTATCCTGAGAACTGCCAATGGTCGAAGGCTTGACTGCATGCCTGTAATGTGGCCAACAAGTCCTCTTCTAGCAATTGTCAGATACGCTAAACGAGACCAAATCAAATATTTGTCCCATCAAACAGTACTGAAAGATAAGTAAGGATAGGATAATGTTCAAAACCAATTGGAGCAGAAGCACCATCACTGGAGCCCATGTTTTTCTCAAAAAACATGTTGTTCTTCAGTCTTCAACTCTTCAAAGCAACCGAAACATCACAGGAATCTCAAGAAAAAACAATGAAATAGGATTAAGGTATCAAAGAGATAGAATAAGGGACAGCATCAATTCATATCGAACCACGTCAAGATGCTGCCCTAAAAAAGGGCAGAAAAAGGGGTTACCATCGGCTGTGAAAAGTGATCACCGGTGGCGATAAAAGGGAGAAACAGCGGCAGTGATGGGAGAAAGAAGAAGAAGAAGAAGAGTGGGCGACGGAAGTAGAGGAAGAAGAAGAGGTGGCGGCAGTAGTTTTTTTTTTTTTTTTTTTATCCTCCCTTAATAGACTTTTGGCTCTGATGCCATGTAGAAAGAGTCGATTTGGGTAGAATGGCTTGAATGATCAATGTGATCTCAAGCCCTTTATTTATGATGATGTGAAAAATACAATATTACATAATTCCCCCTTCTTGGGAAACAAGAAATAACAAACTGAATAAATAAACCAAACTACTACTATAACTGAACCAACCAACCAACATCATCCAAATCATTTCAAACTTGAAACACGTTCTCTTTATCCCATTCTGCACATCCCATAAATCTTGGACTGATCTGACTACCAAAAACCCCACTTGAGATTATCCCATTCAAGAACCCTAATCATCTCAACCCTACAAGACTCTTGAAATTTGATGCAGCGAATCCGCATACTCATAGGAAGCATTCTATCAACCAAAGTAGTTATACACCAACACAAAACAACCCATTACAGCCCCTTAACTCATTTGGGAATCAAAACACTAAACATTACACCCCTAATTGACTTTGGCTAACCTGTTTATAACTTAGCCCAATTAGAGCTGACTCTGTTTACAGATCCTGTTATTGGCCCTCAGACCTCCTGAGACTACAGCACTCTCTCCCTCACCAGTTTGGAATTTTGGTACTGGTAATTTTATTCAATAAAAAAAAAATCAACACACATAAACTACGAATTAATGTAGGCTGCCCTCCAGACTTAACACAAACCCTCCCCCTCATGATACAATTTGTAACACTTACCTTTTTAAAACACTGACATAGGAAATCTGTGATGCCAGGGGATAGATGCTCAGGTATTGGAGGATGTTCATCCTGAAAACCATCAAGGGAAAAAAATGAAAAAAAAAAAATAATGGGGCACACAATGCATGCTGTCAAGCCAAATAATTTGGAATATATTTCTCCCAATAACAGTAGAAACGGAACAGTAACCCATTACAACAGAAGTGGTTCAAACACAACCCACGAAGATAAAGACAGAACAAAAAAGCCATCTCAGAAATCCTTCCTAAAGACTACACACTGCATACTAAATACACCAAATAAAGCAAGATAAGTACAAATGTTGACTAGTGTGAAAACCTGAACAATCCGGAAGAGAGCTGGCATAGGCTGGATATCAAAGTAAGGAGGAACGCAAGTAAGGAGCTCAATTACAGTGCAACCAACACTCCATATATCTGAAGCAGCACAGACTCCTGACATTTCAATCACCTGCACCAAATAAATCAGTTCACTTTGAAGGCTCTCCACGCCTCCACTATAGAATTTGGCAAATATGATATTAATCATTTTTATCTATAAATAATGAACTATGGTTATTCTGGGAAAAAAATTATCAGTTGACCAACCAGGGTAGCATGACTATGTAGCATAAATGGATAGAAAGAAAAAATAAATTTTTGGCATATCCCAAAAATAAAAATCTAAACATTCTACCAGAACTATATTACATGATTATTTATCAAAAATTCCTGAGAAATATTTAATGATATGCGGGAGGACCGTAGGAAACAGCATTTGAAATTCTTTTCTGGATGAATGAATGATATCAATAACCAAGCTCTGAAAGGGGAGAGATTAGAGAAAGAACATACAAAAAAAAAAGATAGCGCAAGAAGAAGGGGCTAGAGGGGGCAGATTACAAGTTTTGAAATTTCTAAAAGCCTATTTAATAAAAGCCTTCTCCAAAGTGCAAAATTCTCCTCCAGTTGGACCCTCTTAACCCTACCTACAGTGAGGAAGAGATATCCCTATCCGCGGATCTCTCTTCTCTTTGTACCCAACAAGAGAGCTTCCTCTGGCCAAAGTCTACAGTCAAATGGCTTGAACTTGGAAACTCAATTACAACATACTTCCACTTTTCTCTTAAAGCTTGCCACAATCTCAATTCCATTCCCTTACTCCTCTCCAGTAATGGGGTTTGGATCATGTATGCCCCCAAAAACAAGCATGAATTGGTCTCTTTCTTCTCCATTCCTCTTGTCCCCAATTTCCCCCACCTTGCACCCCTCTTTTCCTAAACCCAATCAATAAATTTGTCCATCCTTCACTTCCTAGTTCTCCCCAAGCTATCCTATCCACCTTCGAGTCCTTGTTACAATCAATTCTCATAAGCCAACTGGGCCCCCGGGGCATGATAATTTCACCATAGGTTTTTTCAAGGCTTTGTGGACTTCATCCAAGACGATCTCATTCATGCCATTTGTAGCTTCTTTTTAAACCCTCCCAACTCTTTTCATCAAACAAGCCCTTCCTTGTCTCATCCCCAAAAAGCCTAGCACCATGTCACTCTCGAACTTTAGGCTTATCTCCCTTTATAATCTCCTCTAAAAGTTCACTAGAAAAATTCTTGCCAATAGCATCAAGCTTGCAATTCTATTTCTTATTAGCCAAACTCAATTTGCCTTCCTCATTAGTAGGAGTATTGTAGACAACATCCTTCTTTGTACGGAGATTGTTTAAGGTTTGATTGCACATCGCACTCCCCCATTGCCCTCACAAAAATTAACGCTCATAGAGCCTTTAACTCCCACAGATGAGATTTCATTTGTGATGTCCTCTCCCAGATGAGGTTCCCTCCTCCTTCCACCAGATTGAAGTGTGCATCCCAACTCCATACTTCTCCATTATCACCAATGGTTCCTTAGCTGGTTTCTTTCCTTCTAAAGTTGGTATCCACCAAGATTACTCCCTCTCTCCTTATCTTTTCTCCCTTTCCTTGGACGTTCTCTTTAGAAGTACCCAATCTAACACTAACAAACATCTCACTTCTCTAGTTCTAAAATGCAAATCTCCCAACTTAACCCATTTAGCTTTTGTTGATGATCTTATGATATCTAAAGCTTTCCCTCTCCCATTTGTTCCATTCTTTCCTCCTCTCCCTCTTTGGATCCCTCTCTAGCCTCCGTATTGACCTAGAGAAAACTCACCAACTTTTGGCCAATGTCTGAAATTTCAGTTAAGGCCTCCCTCTTATAGCTTCTTGGTTTCTCTATTGGTTCCCTTCCAATTGTCTGGGGGTGGGCTTGCTCTTATCCTAAGAGGCTCACTAACCATCATACACCCCATTGCTTGGCCTATTCTATAAAAAGCTTCAACTCTAGAAGGGCAAGCTTCTCCACTTTATTGGTAGGGCAATTCTAATCAAATCAATCCTCTAATCCTCCTACCTTTATTGGTGTGGCAAAATCTCCATTCATAAATCTAGCATTAAAGCCATGGAAGCCCTCTTCCATGCCTTCCTATGAAAGGGTTAAGATGAAGCTCATCTAGAAAATATCCTCCAAGAATAACTTCAACCTAGGTTAACTAGGTATATTCTTATCTCTTGAAAACTAGCACCGTCTAGATTGCCTCTCTTCCCTCGAAACCTTCCTCGGACTGTAGAAAACTTCTTTTCCTCAAACCTTCTGCTCTCTCTACCACCTCTACTACCTCTAGTGGTTTCTCCACTTTCTTTTAGCTTGAGACTTGGCATTGAATGGTATCCTCTACAATTTTTTGGGCCTCTGTTTGTCTATGCCTCCCTAATACCTAAGTTTACCCTTTTCTAAATTTTCATCTCGATGGTTCCTGGTCTCTCTCCCCCCCCCCCCCCCCCAAGGCTCCTTCACCACTCATCTTTCCTTAACTTCTAGTTTGGTTCAAATGCCACATTCCCCACCTTGCCTTTACAATTTGGATAACTCTTAACCATTGCCTCCCCACCCAGTCTTTCCTTATTCACCGCCATATCCTTGCTAGCCCCAACTAAATCCTTTGTTGGAACGGCATTGAAGATGTGGATCATCTCATTTTCTCTTACCCTTCTTTCACTCCATATGTAACAAAGTTGTTTCCTGCATCCACACTCAAGATGCTCATTTTGTTTTTTTTTTCAAACTTAGTTAGGGATTGTAGGACTTATATTTGGGAAATTGGTGTTTAGAGTATCTTCTTTATGGTGGAAGCGTGACCTTATGATATAGACCTCAAACTCTATGTCTTTGAACTCGATTTGGATAGCAATCTACATTGAAACTTCCTCTAGAATCTAGTTGCCTCACCCCTCTATTTTGGGCACCCCAAGGAATAGGCTTATTTGGGTTCTGGGTCTAGGCTCCTCTTTGCATACTACAAGCTGATTGCTAGTTGCTCCACAAACCCCTTCCCCCTTCTCTTGCTCTCCTTGTATATATTCTTCTCCCTTTTTTTTGTGAAATCTTCTCACTTTTATTCCCCTTTGGGATTTTGGTAATGATATCTTACTCATACCACCCCAAAAAAAAAGATTGATAGCATAAAGGAATTACGACTAATCTTAAATGTTGGTAGTAAATCCTATTAAGTGTCCTTTTTTCCCCCAATTTTACCCATTTCAAAGCATCCAATATTTACTAATCATAGATTAAAATGTGGTCAGTTAAGAACTGGAAATTACTTTCCTATTACGATAAGCAAGTGAAGGTCACTTCCAAATGGAAGTTCTGCTTGGTTGGTACTCATCCATCATTCAATGTTTTTGTTGCTTTTCCTTTTTAAATAATTTAAATTTAAATGTTTGGAAAACTTTTCCAACATTGAGAATTTTCATTTATTTTTTATTGTTTAGTATATTCAATGGAATTTGATTTTCTTTCTTTTTTATTTATTTATTTCCATCCATAAAGACAATACAGAATTTTTAATTTAATACGTTGAGTAAAATTAGGTTTTTTTTGTTTATGTATAACGAGAGTTGGGATGAAATTCGGGGTGTCAATAACTGAGTAAAAATGGAGATGTTTTTTGTTTTTTCCTCCATATATTGTAAAAGGTATATTAATTTTAATTTGAATGAGTTTTTTTCTTTTAGAGATTAGCATGTTCACTTTTAGAGAGAAAATTTTGTTTAAAGGTGAACATTGTAGAATTCATATAAAGCTAATTTAAGTTTAATTTTAATAAGCTTTGTTTGAGATACACGCCTAAGGTTCCTTTTTTTCCCACCCAAAAAAAAGATATTGTTAGGTTTTGGTTGCCATTATTCAATTTCTTTTTCTTTTTTTTCTTTCTTTTTCCTTAACCATTTTTTCTCTCCCTCTTTTATAGGAGCCCAAACATATATATATATATATATATATATATATATATATATATATATATATATATATATATATATATATATATATATATATATATATATATATATATATATATATATTTATTTTTTTTTTTTTTTTTTTAATAACATATGAAAATAAAGTTTATCTAGAGAAAGAACAGGGTGAAATGTGTGAAATTTGTGATTTTTTTTTTGGTTAAAAAAATGGTTTTATAATCTTCATTTAATAACTTAACTGAAATAGGGGGGAGGAAATCATATACCTGTAAGGTTAACTTGATTTAATTTAAATGAGCTCCTTTTAGGATAGGCATTTTTTTTATTTGGATTTTCATTTACTGTAAAGTTAAATTGAATCTAATTTAAATGAGTTCTTTGTAAGGAAACTCATATTTGCACCTTCAATATTTTGGAGTCTTATAATAGAGATTTTACTCTGCTTGCATATATACCTGACACGAAGAGGAATTATTTATTTCAGAAAAAATATAGATGCTGAGAGGAGATAGGATAAACTATTAAATGGTGTGCTTCTATTTTCTTTTCTTACGAGATGTTTTGAAAATAAAATATAGAGAGGCTTTTTGGGGAGATGAAAACAATGGGAGGTTTTATGATTGGGAATAATATTCACAAGAGAGAAATAAGGGAGGTATCAACTAGCAAATAGATGCAAGCACCGAGGTAAAAGGGTGTTAGTGTCCATTTGGGGGTTTAGTCTAGAGTTCAATTTAGGAATGTAATTTAGAGATAATTAGGAATTGATATAGATGTCTAAGGAAGACATTAAATGGGAAAATGCATGAGTGACAATAGGAGTGAGTTGATAACATACAATCATATTTAATGTATAAATAAATAAGATATCTAGAAATTTATCTAGAGTTTTAGAACTGAATATGTATGAGTTAAATAATAAAGTCTTAAAATTTTATTCTGAAGAATCAAGAATAATATAGCAATGAAATGAAAATAGTGATGACATTAAATGAATAAAATAATGAACTATTTATTTTGGTAACAGATGCACCTGTTGGGAGGAAGCGACTAGTAAAAGATACATCTATTTAGAATAAGTGAGGGTATTTTGTTCCAGTAAAAAAGTACACCAAAACAAACTCAATTTATACTTTTGCATAAGAGTATATATATATAACATAAGTTAAGAGTCAGAAAGAGGAACAAGCTGCTAAGGTGCACATGAAAGATCTTGCAGAAGAGGCAAGGGGGAAAGCCTACTCCAAATGTTTACAGCATCACCATATTTATATAAGCAAAACTACATAATAGAACTTCACCGAATTGTGGCAAACAATGCTCCAGTGGCTACCTCAGGGGCCATCCAGTATGGTGTTCCAGCAACAGAAAATGTGTTATTACCATCTGCCTCAGTGAGTTTTGTAGCAACCCCAAAATCAGCAAGTTTCACAAGACCCTTAACAAACACATCAATTAAAAACAAGTCACTAAGTACTACAACAGAGAAAAATATCATATCAAACTAGTAATGCCAGTACTACAACATTTGCATGGGATAATGTGGAATCATCTTCCCAAAAAGTTAATATATAGAAACAAAAAGGAGGATAAGCAACAAAATAAAAGCAAGGCACTTATTGGAAACCATGAATGTGGATTCTTCTCAAGAGCAAAAGAACATCCTATAAGCTTCCCACCCCTCTAACCAACTCCCACCATAAATTTGGCAAGCCTCAACCTTAACAAAAGGAAAATCTTTACTGTGATTGGAAGTAGTGTGGAGCAGTCCCATGTCATACCAATCCAGGTGTCTCTGATCAAATGATTCTGACAAAGGATCAGCTGATCCTACGAAAAAGAACCTGATATAAATGGTGAATTGGTTAATGAATTGTTTTTTATCACACCCGTTCACTACCCCCAGATTGGCAATCTGATAACCATCTTTAAACCATCCTATACAATCTATTTATCACAAAACTTACATGATAATGTTCCAATACAAGGCCGAGAAGAGGACTAAGCATTACATGGACTATAAATCAAAAGACTGACTAAAAACCAAAGTGAGAAATAGTGTGGACAAAAATAAGTGTAGAGAAAATGAATGATGTCTTCAACTAAAGTTGAGACATAAAAACTATTAAAGTAGAGCAGTACATCACTTCGACATTACCTCTTTAGTTGTCAATATATTTGCACCTTTGATGTCCCGATGAATTACACCTTGTTCATGCAGATAAACCAAGCCTTCCAGAACCTATTCATGGACAAGAAGATATCATCCAGTGAAGAACGAAATTTAGAAATGTGGCACGCTAATGCAAACTTCAGCAAAAACCTGGGCAATATAAAGAGCAACTAATGATTCAGGGAAGGGTCCAAATTTGTTTGGTTTGATGATGTTTGCAAGTGAGCCATTCTCAACATACCTGCATCAGAACCAGTCAAACCTTGTTAACAGGTATAATTTGAAACATTGAAATCCTTAATGAGGTTGCACCAAAAAGACAAATAAAATTAAAAACCACTCACTCAAGAATAATGTGCAGGTGCGTCTTTGTCTTTGAGGATCCAAGATACTTTACAATGTTTTTGTGGTTCAAAATCTGCCAATATAGAAAAGAAAATGACAGAGGCAAGGACAAAAAACCAGCAGATGATAGTGGTGATGTTGCATAAACTTCTATGAATTTAGTACACCATATATCTGCACCGACAAGAACTGGGTCCTCCATATCTAACCCCAAAAAGTTAAAATAATCAAGAAAGTCATAACTCTTTATGTATACAACTAATCAGTTCTCAGTGTGGCCAAACGAGACTTCAAGTGCATCAAGTGTAATCTGTAATAACGAATTAGATCAATT
Source organism: Hakea prostrata (assembly GCF_041222555.1). Taxonomy (NCBI): domain Eukaryota; kingdom Viridiplantae; phylum Streptophyta; class Magnoliopsida; order Proteales; family Proteaceae; genus Hakea; species Hakea prostrata. Next base: position 24,593,217 of record NC_142602.1, read on the forward strand.
TTACAGTACAAAATATTTCAAAGAGCTGGTATCCAGTAGCAACAACAGAGAGCAAATTTTAATTGGGGAATAAATCTGAACACAAAAAAAAAAATTGGAATTGGTCCAATATTCCAATTTGGAAAAAAAAAATCAATCTAAATCCACAATAGTTCACAGAAAACGTCACTCATTTACAGGATGAATTATTGGTTCCCCAATAATCACAAATTATTTGAAGACCTAAAGAGTCCAAATTTTCTAACTGAATACAATTTGGAACACAACCATCCTCCCCCCCCCCCCCCCCCTAGTTACCCATACACATTTTCCAGTGCTGGTGGCAAGAGTGCCTGGTCCTGATGCCAGGGCCCATCAGAATAACCAGTGGTGAATGGTGAACCATGATGGTGGTAGGTGGTGATGATGGTGGTGAAAGGAAACCTGTCAGCAATTGTTAGCAGCTGTCCAACATGCTACGCATGTTCAGTCAACCATGTTTGAGAGGGTGAGGTTGAAGCATAATGGATCACTAGTGGAACTCTAGCAGAAGTGGCTACAGAAAGGAAACCAAAATAACTTTAGGGTTTTTAGGGCTCTGACACCCAAGTTGAATATCAGAAAATTCAACTAGTCACCAGAGCACAGAGATCAACTTTATTTATAGATTTTAGGATGACAGACAATGTATGCAAGGAGATGATCTAATGCAGTTTGGCTGCCAAGAAACAGCCTCAGGTGTAGAGATTCTTCCCTACACCAGAACCATTAGGTGTAGGTGTAAGGGACCCCGCCTACACCAGCAACTACAATTGTGGGTATAGGCTTATGTTACTGTATATTATAATTAGGGTTGTTATAAATATAACAAGGAAGGTCAAGTTCAGAAAAATAACAAAATTGTGAAAAGTCACTTATATAATAAATTATTAGCATTCGAACAATTAAATGGGGCCAACCAGACATTTTATTTCCATTTTGGAAATCAAATATCTGGTAATTTTACATTGAAAATGGCATATCTGTCATTTCATCGTACTCCTACTGTTCCACTGCAAAAAACAACCTATCCGTTTTCTTTGTTACTCTCTTTGCAACCACTTAGCCTCGACAAGAAACCATTCTTCATGGTTTGCATTGATTTCCAGTGGAGCAATGGATTATTTTTTTTGCTGCCAGATTTTTGTTTTCCTTTCTATTATTACAAAATCTGAGTGAAGACTGGATCTGCAGAGACAGGTAAGAACAAAAGGATCAATGAAACCTTTTAGAAATGATCTTCAGTTGTTTTGATTCACAAAAGGTGCCAGATTCAAGAAGAAATTGCTTTGATTCATTGAGATTTTATAAGAAAAACAAAAGAGGGAAAGACTCGCACTGAAGGATATAGAGTTTCTTTTTCGCTTCCCTCCTTTGTGTACAAACCCATTTCTAGAATGTGGCATTGCCAATTTCAATATTAATTAACATGTCATTCTCAAAAAAAGAATTCACCACTCAATAGAGCCAGAACAAGAAATTCATTTGAGAACTAATTATCGATAAACTTTTATTGCAAGGGGAGACATAGAAGAAGACGATCTAGGAAGACAATGACGGCTGTCTACTCGTCAAGAGTTTAGGTTTGTGTAGGGTTGACCCAACCCAATTTTACAATGGCTCAACTTGGTTCAGTGATTATACCTCGGATGCACCGCTCCACTTCATTCATCCTATTTTAATTATTTGGGAAACACCATCCTCTATATCACCTTCTTTATTTACAATTGAGCCATGGTACCTTCAAAAATCACTTTGAAGAATCTCCTTCGAATTAAGTTTCACTAGCCCTTCATCCGTCCAATCACAATCAAAGTTACACACTAGATATTCCGTCTTCATTCTACTTAGTTTAAAGCCTTTTGATTCCAAAGTTGTTCTCCATGATACTAGCTTGGAATTAATCCCAACATGTGTCTCATCTACCAAAATAATTTCATAAGCAAAAAGGTATACACCAAGGAACCTCATGTCGAATGTCTTTGATTAAAGCATACATTATAAGTGCAAATAAATATGGCCTTAAAGTTGAGACTTGACGTAGCCAACTTTAATCGGGAATTCAGCATCATGTCCCCCACCATCTTACACTTGTCCCTAAAGCATCATAAATATCTTTAACTATATCAACATATATACTTGCAACATTCCTTTTCTCTAGTACTTGTAATATTAACATTGTAGGGACTCTATCATAAGCTTTTTCTTGGTCAAGAACTATCATATGGAGATCTTTCTTATGCTCTCTATACCTTTCCACAAATATCCTAATAAGGTAAATAGCTTTCATTGTAGATCTTCCTGGCATAAAACCAAATTGGTTCTCCGTAATAGTGTATTGTTATGTTTGGATAAATAACAAACCCACGTTAATAATATTATAATTAACCTATAAATTAAGTCTTATTTGAAGTTGTAATTTCAATAAGAAGAGGTTACAGTTGACATGAACAAAAACCTTAAATGGTAACTCTAGTTTCAATTTAGTCCTAGTTCTAGTCTAAGTTTTAATTTGGCTATATATATTGATGTAAATTCTCCGTTGAGCCTATCTGATTAATGGAAGTTTTATTTTGAGCAATATTGCTCTGTGAGTTAACATTACTAATTCCCTATCTCTCTCCCACATTCCCCTAAGCTGTCTTATTCGATCTCCACTAAAGAAGCTTAAACATAGTTGGAAAGTTTGCAAGTTCAACAACTAATTCAAGCATTTTGGAGACTGTTTTGCAATAACAGTGAGTTATTCTTCTATCTTCTAATCTAATCCTCTAAACCCATTTCCCTTTTTTGCCTTTTCTATTTTTGTAGTTTGTACAAGAGTCTCAAATTTCAAACTCAGATCTAAAACAATCTAACCATCAATACAGCCTGAGCCTTCAGGGATCATCCCCATATATCATTACATATCTTCTCTGCAAGTTTCATCCCCATCCAACCACGATAACTATGTTCTTATGCACCCTAAAGAACTGGCCCAAAATCCTAAAACCCTAAACCCTAATCTTTGAATTGACATACTTGAAGATTGGGACCTAGTTGATCCTCCTCAATCCAGGGCTATATCAAGATGACTTAGCTCCACCTTAGCACACACAAGGTACATCAAACTTGGACATACACATTGAACTTCGCCAACATAGACACAAACTTTGGCTCTAATATTAATTTGGAGTTGGGACGATTAGAGAAGAGGGAAAATATAAGCAACCAACACTTTTCTTTTTCAATTATGTCTTTCCATCATTTAAATATGTTGAGTACTGCGAGATTGGAATGTTATCACTATAACTTAGCTGTCTTTAAGGTTTTATTAATCCATTGTTTACCATTTTCCACTTTGGTTTTAATTCACATGATGAAAAAAGTAGGCCTTCATAGTTCTGTTGTTCTTTGTGCTCTCTGCCACATCTGTCACCGCCTTCACCAATAAAAGGCCACTGCCTCCTCGTTTAGCATGGTAGATGACATCTTAACCATGCTATCCTGATTTTCCCTCCTTCATTATGCCTACATCATGATTTATTACTGCAGCTCTTCCCCTTGTGACATCCTATCACCTCTCCATGCTACTACAACAACCTCTTGTCATTGTGCATCCTCTTTGCCATGAAATCTCTCACTGCACCTCCTCCTCTCAATAGGGGCAATGTCCCCATGCCTCTCAGTGTACTGCTGTGAACTCTTGCAGTTATGACTCCTCTCAACAAAAACCCACTTTGTTGCACCACCTAACCGCCAACCCCTATCATCATGCTGCCTCCTATGAGACCCAGTCACCATTCTCCATGGCTCCTACTGCCAATGATGTGATTGTTATATTGGCATGCCATTATCTGCTTCTGTTCAATCACCATGGCTACTGATCCACTGCCCACTAGCCCCTATTTCAGGTGTTGCTGTTAGGCCATTATCCACAATCGCATTCTACAATTGATTCAACTTGTTTCACTGCTCTCCTTTGCCTGTGTTTGTCCAAGTAATTCTATTCTTTAGGCCTCACAGAACAAGAATGCATGTGTCACCTCTTTTGGCACTGTTGTGGAAAGTTTTTCTACTCACCTGAATACTCATGGAAATTCGTGTGCCCTCCTACAACCTGGCCCTATCAAGCTAAATGGACAGAATTACTTCACATGATCTCAAACCTGCCTTCTCACTCTTGGCAGACATAATCACTCAAGCCTCATCTGCTCATCACCAGAGACACTTCCAAGCCCATAGACCCAGCTACCACTGCTACATGATCATCTAATGATGCATTGTTAATGTCTTTGCTCAAAAATTTCACGCAGCCTTCTATAAGTCCTAACTTTGCTCTCTTTAACTTGGCCAAAGAAACACAGGATTTTGTTTATTGATAATTGACCAGTACAGAACCATGCCCAATGATGCAGGTCACCACACCCACCCCAGGAAGAGCCCCGAAGCCTGAAAGAAGAACTAGGGTTGCTGTCCAGCAGCATAGAAGCATGATTCAACACTAGGGGTATTTCTGTAATTTTGGCAGTCCTACTCGAGCCCAGCTGGGCCTGATTGTAATCAGGAGATTGTTAGGAGTTCGAATCTGTTTTTAAATTGTTTTCTATGTCAGCCTAGGATGAGATAAGTAAAAGTCATATTTCAGTTAGAAGTCTTATTTAAATTCTGTTTTTTATGTTTAAATACTTTTACGAGTCAGTAATAAAGGCTATAAATAGACAGTCTATGCTTGTAACAAGACAGTTTTACGAATAAAAATATTGAAGAGAGATGTTGCAACAAGGATCAGGGTTCAATTAAGCTTCCAGGGTTTTCATTAGAAGAAATTTCTACTTTGGCAGCAGTGTGTCTGCCTACACTTCTCCATCCCCATTGCGGGCCTCCATACTTGGTAATTGACAATGCAAGAGCAATTTCCTCCTCTTTCTCCCACCCTACCCTATTATCTCTTCATTCCCTACCCCCTCAGTCCTTTTTCTAATTTCCCTAAACCTTAATTTCCATATCCCCAACCTCCCATCAGAATTCCCCACCCTTCTAGATCCATGATCCCCCCACGCTCACTAATTCAACCCCAATCCAGCCCTGTTTTCCTCCCTCCAAACCCTAAAAACCTTGATCCCCCAAAATCACCAAACCCTGACCCTAATCTGAAATCTGAAACTAAGAGCAATTCAGTATAAAATTCGTAAACCCTAGACCTACACCCCAATACAGACCAGGAATCCATAACAGACAAGGCTGAAGGTTTTGTGGAACCTAATTACCCTGCTGATCATCTATTTGATATAGGTTTCTTGGCCGTCAACCTGCTGAACCCAAACGTATGACATACCACTCATCAGGAGTTATCTCTGACCGCATACTGCATACAATGTTGCCCTTATCTCTGGCAGCAGTCGGACTTCCATCATAATGTGGTCTCAATTGAATAAGGGCCAATTCTCCCAAGATTTTTAAGAGAACCAATTCATATGGAGTGAATAGGGTTAGTTTTAGAGAGAAGGGTTAAGTTATGGCTCTGTGGTTAAGGTCAAGCACTCTTACATGATATTAGGGACCAGGGTATCAAGGATACATAGCCCATCCTACCTGAGATACAGGATAAACTGGGGTTTATGGGTGTCAGAATGGGTTGAGAATTGGAGGGAATGTAGGTAATAATACGAGTATGATCCCCCCAAGTTTGGTTTGGTTGGGTGGCTAAATTGGAAGATATGAGTTCTCGTTTTAGGGGTTTTAGAGATCACGAAAATTCAAGACAATTTATATCTTAAAATTGGATGGTTAAAATGGCATAAAAATAGAATCTAATAACTAGGATTGGGAGGAGGATGTACCTAAAGTATGAGATAGATCTACCAGTTGGATTATATCTAACCATGAATTTTGGGACTCTTGAAAAGTCTGGAAATTCAAGAAAAATAAAAATGGTGATATAAGAAGGAGAATGGAGCGCAAGCTGCCAGATTCTGGACAGGAGCCTTGTGAAGCTTTGGATTGAATGGAGTTAGAGTTTATGAGCTATCAATTCAGCCGTAGTAAGAATTTAAACTATGAAATGGATCTAACAGTTAGATCGACTATACCTAACCTTGAATTTTGGGACTCATGAAAAGTCTGAAAATTCAAGAAAAATAAAAATGATGATATAAGGAGAATGGAGAGTAAGCTGTCAGATTCTGGACAGGAGCCTTGTGAAGCTTTGAATTGAATGGAGTTAGAGTTTGTGAGCTATCAATTCAGCCATAGTAAAAATCTAGACTTGACTTCACCTTAGACCTTAATTGTTCTTCAATCTTGGATCTTCCCAAATGAACAAATACAGTTGTAGCAGCAACACAGAAGAGATACTCAAATTGAGAAGTTTATTAATCATATAAAGTTGGGTGCCTTCCTGTCGAGTGTACGAACTTGTTTACAAATAATATGCTGAAGTCCTAATCTAATTTGGAGTTCAAGCTGGACTTTAACTCGAAATTAGAAACTAACCCAAAATAAAAGTTAAATGACTTAGACTAGGATACTTTAGACTAAAATTAAAAAATATGAAAAGACTACTATGCCTTTATAAATTAAGTTGTAGATGATCTTGTCCATGCCATCCGGAGTTTTTTTCTTAATCCCTCTCAGCTCTCCTCCATCAATCAAAGTTTCCTTTGCCACATCCCCAAGAAACCTGATGCATCTTCTCTTTCTGATTTTTGCCCTATCTCCCTCTGCAACGTCATCTACAAATTCATTTCCAAAATCCTTGCTAACCAGATCAAGAAGGTTATCCCCTCGCTTGTGAGCCCTAACCAGTCTGCTTTCATCTCTGAGCGAAGCATATCAGATAACATCCTTCTTTGTGAGGAAATTGTTCGAGGCTTTGACAGATCGTCCCACTCTTTGGTTGCTCTTTTGAAAGTGGATCTTCATAAAGATTTCAACTCTATCCATTGGGATTTCATTACCGAGGTTCTCTCTACCATGGGATTCCCTCCGGCTTTTGTTCACTGGATTGAGATTTGTATCTCCACTCCCCACTTCTCCATCATCATTAATGGCTCTCCTGTAGGCTACTTTCCCTCTAGGGTAGGAATCCGCCATGGTTGCCCCTTTTCCCCTAACCTGTTCTCCCTGGACCTCGAGGTCCTCCCCCGTATCCTCCAATCCAAAATGGATCAACACATCATCTCTCCCATTCCAAAGTGCAGATCCATCAATCTTACCCATTTTGCCTTTGCGGATGATCTCATGATCTTCTCCAAAGCTGACCATCAATCTATCTCCTATATTCTCTCCTCCCTCTCCTCCTTTGAATATCTCTTTGGTCTCTGTGTCAACCTTAGCAAATCCTCTCGCTATCTCTCTGGTGTCTCGGATTCCATCCATTCCTCTCCTTGCAGCTCTCAAGATTTACTCCTGGCTCATTCCCTGTGACCTAGCTTGGCCTTCCTTTCATCCCAGGTAGGCTCACTCACCACCATTGCTCCCCTATGCTCGATCACATCAGGAAAAAGTACAACTCTAGAAAGGTAAGCTTTTATCCTTTATAGGTAGAGTAGTGCTCATTCAATTTGTCCTCCAATCTTCTTACCTTTATTGGAGCGGTATCTTTTCCATCCCCAGTTCCATCATTCGGACTATAGAATCCCTTTTCTGTGCCTTTCTTTGGAAGGGCCATGAATCCTCAAGATTCCTTCATCCCATCTCTTGGGCCTCAGTCTGTCGACCAAAATCTGAGGGGGGTCTTGTTATCCGTCTCATCCTTGATGTCAACAAGGCTTGCCTTCTGAAATTCATTTGGAAGATTGCTTCCAAGCATGATTCAATTTGGGTTTCCTAGGTCTACTCCCATCTCCTCAAGCAAGACTCTCTCTGGACTGCCTCCTGTCCCTATAATCCATCTTGGATCTGGAGGAAGATCCTGCTCCTTTGTCCTCATGCTCTTTCCGCAATCTCTACCCAAATCTTGCTTGGCACTTCCACCCTTTTGGCTAGACCCCTGGCATCTATTGGGCATTCTCTTCACTCTTCTTGGCCCCCCCTCAATCTATGAGACCCGCATCCCCAAGACTACTACCCTTGACACCTTCATCTCCAATGGGTCTTGGTCCCCTCTCCCCCACCCCAGTCTCATACATGTCTGGAATGCACTCCCCCAATCCTGAACCTGCCCCGAGATATCACCATTTGGTCCCCCTCGCCTTCAAAATCCTTCACCACCTCATCCGCTTAGAACCTCCTTTGCTCCCCCCATTCCCCTGTCCCCTGGTCCCCTTAGGTTTGGTTCAAAGGTCACATCCCCCGCCACACCGTCACCCTTTGGAGAGCTCTCAACCATGACCTTCCTACCCAAGCCTTCCTCAGTGGCCACATCCCTGCCAACCCTAACTGTACTCTGAGGACATTGACCACCTTTTTTTCTCCTGCCCCTTTTTCTAACCCCTCTAGGATAGAGCTCTTGCTTCCATTTGGCCCCACTTAAGACGCTCCTTCAGCTTTGTTCATGATTGATCTTGGATCTTAATGAACTATGTTGGTCACTTAATTTGTGATCGCCTTGGCAAGCTAGTTTTTGGCACCACTATCCATCATCTTTAGTGGGAGCGCAACCTCAAAAGATGGACTTCCAAATCTCGATCCTTAGACCTGATTTGGAAAGCCATCTATTTTGATGTCTCTTCTGAATTGCTATCTCTCCCCCATCCCCTTGCTATTGACAACCCCAGAAATAGGTTAATTGTTAGTTTATGGGGTCTCAGATCCTCTTTTATTTCTCCCTCTTTAACTTTTTGCTCTCTCACCCCCCCACTTCTTGTTGCCCTATTGTATCTTGTTCTCTGGTTTCGCTCTTTGCTTTAATTTAATTATTTATTTATCCCAAAAAAAACTATTTAACTCACCCAAATTCGTACTTGACCTTGACGCTAAACTTTTAGGCCCATAGAGTAGGCCCACAACCACATAAACTTATCAAACAAAGGCCCAACACCCATATCTATCAACCCTTGATTGATTTCAAAGCAAAATAGGCCAATTCAGTGCTGGATCTGCATCATATCACCCTATTTTCCATGGTCTACCTTGTTTATGCTGGCGGATTTCAGAAAGAAAGGAAGATGTAACAGATGTATGATTTTCTGATAGGCCTTTTTCCTGAGAATGATCAAGGTTGAGTGCAGATCCTCGGGCATGATATAACTCACGCACTCCTTCAGGCTTCAAGCTTACAATTTGGTACAGTTTAAAGAACATCAGGAGACAGTTTTGCTGCCCTCAGTTATTCCTGCTCAGTCTGCTTTGCTCACTACACCACCTACACTTCTTATGGATTCTTCAAATGCTCCAGCTACTACACTTGAACTTGTAAAGTGCAATTACTTTGGTCACCCCCATCGGACACAGAAACTTGTCCAGAGCTCCATGGGTGTTTGAAAAGTGGTAACAGTCAAAACCATGCCGGACTTGTTCCCAGGATAATCTCTCTAATGCATCTGATGCAATCCCTGCTGCCATGGTTAATGCCAATCCAACACCTATTTGGACTATTAATAAGTTGAACAGACCTATAGTTGGATAATCTGGAGGTAAGACCCTGTATTCTAAAAACTCTCTCCAACTCTAAAACTAAAATAAAGTTCAAAGATATTACCATACTTCTAGTCTCCTACACATCCTACCAACCCAATCATAAGAAAATAAGACATTCCATTACACTACTTCCAGTCCTTGTTGGACCAAAAACCCATGCAAGCCGGTTCCATCTGGGTTTGGGTTTCCAAACCCACTGATGCAGATCCAGCACCAAAGAGCTTTTGTCAAGAAACAACCTAGGTTGACATACGTATGAGATGAACCTTCTTTGGACGGGTTTCTTTTGTAATCAGCCAACTTAATGGACCCAAAACATGGGTACATGAGCTGAGTACAAAAATCACCATAGTTTTATTTCAGTTCTTTGTATATTTTTCAATTGAACCTTGTCGATTAGTTGGTTCAATTCATATTAACATGTAACGAGCACATTACTAATCAAACAAATGTAATCAGGACTTAATTTTGAGTCTATTTTCAGTTTCCTAGTTAGTTTAAGTTACCTAATGGGTTAAGGAGTGGATTAGGCCCTTTCTCTTAGAGGAGGAGGTTTTTTGAGTTTCTGTATAATGATGTCATACGGCCTATTGTTGAACACAAATTCAATTACTAAAGTGCTGATTGCAAGCTCGGTTGTTGCCTTCCTTCTCTCTGAGAGAAAGTTCTCTGGTGCTTAAGTCCAGATAACTGAGCTGCTGGCATTCAAGTCCCAGGTAGCTGATTGTTTGAAATCCAGGTGCTGATTTCCCTGGTGGTTAAAGTCCAGATGGATCGCAGCTGCTTAGGTGTTCAAAATCCTAGCTCCTCCTGCTGACTGTGATATCAACCCTCACAGACCTGCCATTACCAGAAGCTGCCTTGTTTCAGGTTCAAACAAATTGCTCTTTTGAATACCTGCAACTACCTTCTAGAAGAGCATAGACAATGTGGTTTTCATAAAGATTATACCAGCCCAATCCAACCATTGGATCTTCATCCCCTTTGGACATACCATCCCCATATTCCCCTAATAAAATCATTTGAATCAGGTCGTAATCTGACCGGCTGATTTTCTGAGAAAACCATTTTACCCTTCAGTCTTGCTCCTACAAGAAATCCCCGAATTCCGAATTCCAAGTTGGTACTGATTGAGAGCTTCGAAGAACTGCCCCCCCCCTCCCACCCCCAGCTGATCCTAGTTAAGCTAGGGATACCTCATCTAGGCATGCTGATCCTACCAGTCAAGTGCTACTGCATGTCTGCATCACGGGTTGATTTATCTGCATTAACAACTTCTTCACATCTTGAGTATTAGGTCTTCTCTTTTTTTCCAAAATCTGTTTAGATTTATAAGTTGGAATTGATTCTTAAGGCACACAAGGTTTCAACATCTGATCATGCTACTGGGTTCTCAAAGTCCTATTTCCATCCTAATGTCAAAAAAAAAAAATCTGTTCTAAAATTGTGATTCAAATTCAAATTTCAATATTCTGTTCTACTGTTACAACTGAGTTTCTGGTTCGCCTGTTCTGAGTAGTCCTAGTTACTGTCCTGATATTATAAACTCCCTGCCATTGAGTTTTGTTCTTAAAATTTCTGCCTCGAGTATGATTCTTCAGAAACTTGGATTTCCATCCATTAACAATTTTAGATTTCTATATCATACTCTCCTTTGCCATTAGAGAAGTTGACAGTATTGATTATATAAAGAAGTCACGGTGCATAATTAAATGTTTCATAAGTGTTGATAGCATAGACAGACTTTCAGCAGAATATAGAAGATGCCACTGCTTCCTGCACTGAATAAATCCTGGTATGCTGCTGATAGACAGCTCAGGTAGTCTATCACCAACCAGACTTCGTCACAATAAATTTGAAGAATTCAGAGAGAATAGCTAATGTTAAAAGAAAATGGAACCTTTAGCAGATCAATCTCTTGCTGAGACACAGAACACACCCACCGCCAGAGGAGAACCGCAAAAAGAAGCCAGCATATGGTGAGACATACAAATTGCAGTAAGAAGAGCAAAATTAGCATACTTATCTTTTAAGCAAAAATCTCATTTTACTCCTAGGTTCTAGCTCATCCATCTAAACAAATTTCATACTTCATATATGGAACTAGCTCCGAAAAATATACAAGTAGTGCTCTAAACTTCCAGGACGCACATGCTAACTATGCTACACACATTTTGCATACCGAATTATGTGGATGGCACACGATACTCAAAAAGAACAGGACAAGACATTTTGTTAAACTGGATATCTACAAGGAGGAAGAAAAGAAAAATAGACACAGCATGTGGACAAGTTAACTCGAATGGCAGTCATATATTGGGGGAGGGGAATATTTCCACCAGGTAGACTGAAACTTTTAGGCCAATAATGGCATACAAGTTTGTTTATTTTGGACATAATTATGTTATTAAATATTCTGTTATCCTCCCAATAGAACTATTCTTCAAGCTTCTCCACAGCTCTTTATTCAACAAGCATTGAATATCAATTTTCAACAGTCTACACAGCCCAACTTAACAGGATATCTGATATTTTCCCTTGAAACAAACATATTAGGGTCTATCTCTTTCCATAATCACCTTCTCTCCACGACCTCCATTGTGTTTGAATAAACAGCAGTCCAAAAGAAACATACAAATAATTTGATCACCACCACAGTTCTGAAAGATGATAAATCCAAAATACAAGGAACAGGTGGTTCTTGTTATCAGGACTTTAAAGTGGAAACACACCCTCTTCACATTAAGTAATTGGTGTTTTTCAAGCTATTCAAATTAACTGAAAATCAATTATTTAACGCCAATGGCTGAAAACATGAACACAAGTGACAATTTCTTTAAACATTTTCCCTTATAGAATAAGAAATTTAATTCAGACAACATTCTGAAGAAAAATATAGAAAAGGTACCCACCAAAAATGAACTTACAAGAAAAAAGATTTCATGGAAGTGTATAAAAAATGAATTGTCATACAGAGAAACCACGAAGCTTTCTTAGTTCTGGGCTCTAAGCATGTTAAAACTGCCGCCATTTCAGACAATTAGTAAATAAATAATACATAGCTACAGCACTAGTCATCATCGATTTTTTATTTTTTATTTTCTCGTCTCTGCTCTTTGAGAGAACGTAATTCAGCAGTTCAATCAACAAATAAAACAAAGTAGAACAAATAGCAGAAACTACAAGAAGCTGCAAACCATGATAACGTTAAGACCCTCTTGAGCAATATTCTCCAGAGAAACTTGTTTAATTGCAACGAAATCTCCATTCTCCAAATCCAACCCTTTATACACACGACCATATGCTCCTCTCCCAATCTCATCTCCAAGCATCTGCATCAAATTCTCCAAACATAAGCTAACCCATGTGCTCAGATTCAGCGAAATGTAACCCATGTCTGCAATGTATAAATCATGTTTCTCTTCCCTTTTTTTTTTCTTTTTTTTGGGTGGAATATCAATCACGTTTCTCACTTACGTATTTGTTATCGAGCATCTTTGATTTATTCAATTGCGAAGTTGCCACCCCGCGAGACATCTCTGCAATGTATCAAAACCAGTAACGAATTACACCATTAAAATTTCATGGAACATATCAAAGGTCCTGTCGGAGATCGCCGGAATATGATGGGGATCCGGTGTTGTCCATGGAACGACATATGGAAGAACATTCTTTAACCGCCAACATTCATGTCGCAAGGTAGTTTTCAGAACCCTTCAAATATTGCTCTTCTTTAACCGCCAACATTCATGTAGCAACTCGCAAGGTCGTTTTCAGAACCCTTAAAAAATTGCTTAAAAGAAACAAAAATGATCAAGATTTGGACCAGAATGTTGCCGGTTCAACCAAATGGAGTAATCTGATCGACCGACCAACTATATATATATATATATTTTCATCTTCCTGTTTTGAAAGCTTGGAAACGTTCGTAACCAACAGGTCCAACACTAGACGTATCCACGTATGGACTTTTTTTTTTTTGGCCAAATGTAACTTTCTTTTACATTTTTTTTATGAGGTTCATCCAGGCCAACTTGCGCTCACCATGATTACATCCTTAAATTAATGCCGCCGAATGGGTGCGAACCCAAGACCTCCTAGTGGGAGATAAGAGTTTTTAACCGCTTTACTAACCCATCATTGGCAATCCACATATAAACTTGGAGGTAGTGAAGGATGATGAAACATGAAAGGACTAGGCTAGGCTTTGTTTGAAAAGATGAATATCATATAGAGTTTAATGGGGATTTGGATAATAAATAAGGATATTTATATTTTTTTCTATTTAATTATTTGTATTTGTATCATAGGGCCATTGTAATAGAAAAAATTCAGAAAATATAAATAAAAGATTCGAGGTGTAATGTAATTTATTTAAAAATTGTCATCTTTATAAACAAAATGAGTAAATTACGATGCTAAGAATCTAAGAACATGTTGATTATAATTTTTTTTTTAAAAATTATTGCACTCTTGGCACTATTGATGACAAAAGAATGACATAGTAGGGTGGCTAGGGAAAGGCTTACATAGAAGGGGAAGAAATAGACCCTAATTCAAAAAGTCTAAAAGCATACATTCAAGCTAAAGATCTAACAACGCAACCCTCTGTACACCCTAATATAAAAGCATGCACCAATACTTCAATATAGTGATGAGACTGACTGACTGTCTTTGACTAACAAAAATGTTTATTTTGTATTTACAATACATAAAAGATTACATGTTAATGTTTATTTTGTATTTACAAGGCATAAAAGATTACATGCTAGTGTTGTGAGCATACCTTACATACTTTCCTACAATACATATAGTGATTTTTTTTTTAACCAAACATAGACAAAGAAATTCATTAAGATAAACAAGTCTAGAGAAATCCTCCTAGTAGGAATAGAATACAAAGGATCAAGACCTCGTGGTGGCTGAATCTACTAAACTTTAGAAATACCCAAATAACGAGCACCATATAGTAGTAATATTGGAAAATTCTTCATAACGGAGTATAAGAGTAAGACAAAAAAAAAAAAAAAAACATTTTCCTTGGTTCTATTGGAAAACATCTAATCAACACTGGACCGGAAACCATACTGAAACAGACAAACCAAATTTTCTTGGTTCTACCATTTAAGTGGTTCGAATGATGTTTCGAGCTAGACCGGAAAATGAATGATCCAACTAATATAACTAACTGGGTTCTGCAGGAGAATCGCCGAGACTCTGAAACATATTTACACAAGGCCCCTCTCTCTCCCGTAACCCACAGCCATGTCTGCTGAAAGTACCGGCAAAGTCCAAAGATCTCGGAATGGAGAGATAATAGTGACATTTAAGAATGCGCTTCTGTTGCACTTGATCTGTGGATTAGGGTTAGCAGCGGCGTTTTGGTTTGCCCGCAACGTCTATGCTGTCAATCTCGTTTCTGATCCTTCTCAAACACTCTATCTGACCTGGGTATGAAACTGTCATCACCTTATCAAGCTCACCGTGTTTCAATCTCTTTTTTCCAGAGTTATGAATGTAGAGTTCTTTGATTTTGGATATTTCTGCAGGTTATTGATTGTCCATTTGTTATTATACTTTATAGTCTATTCCGGTGTAATCCTGAGAAATGTTCAGTGAGTTAAACTGATCCCCGTTCTTGGTTTTGTTGATTCTTATTTGCTGTTAGCTTAGTGACTTAACTGGAGTTTAATAATGTTCTAACAGTTTCTCAAGGCGGTTGTGCGAGGTTTATTGGGGCTTCCTGCTGGTGGGTTGCTAACTACCTTCTTGGTTTTACTTGACTGTCGGTCTAATCTTGGTTCCAAACATCCGAGTTTCAAGGCTATGTTTGTTTGATACTTTGTATTTGACAAGATGCCATGAAATATTGTATATTTCTTGCCATGCCAAAATAAAATTATCTAATCGGCATTTTTCTTCATCTGGCTTTCTTGTTAACAAATTTTGGGCAGGGTCTTACCTGGTTGAAGACACACATGCAATGTGAAGACCCTTAGGGCTTGAGAATGCGAATCAAATATGTAAGTTTTAGGTAAAAAACCATCTGAGATTGATACGGTAGGGATCTCATCAGGTTTTTTAATGAGAACACACTCCAAAAGCTGAGGACTGTAATGGATGTCGTTGGAGATAGCTGTACACTCAGGAGGGAATTAGAGAACAGACCTAAAAAAGAGAGAGCTACACATACACACATAGAACCATCTGCTCATCTCCCTGGAGGCTGGAGCAGTGAATCCATATTGTAACATATTCAGGGAGAACAGTGAATCCTTATTGTAACATATTCGATAAGTGCTTAATATATAAATCTATATATTCCTATCCCTTTCAATATGTGATGAGAAATGCATGATTTCCATGTGTGTTGCACTTCAGTGATATTACCATAATGTAAGTGTTTCTGCTTCTTAGGGGCTCTTCTGAATGCATTTGGAGCTATTGTTTTGGGTGCACCTGTTGGAAGTCAGTAAGTGACGTTACTTGCACTCAAGCACCACCATGAGGGGATTAGCTGGGATTACTGGTGCATGCAAATCCATGTGATCTTGAATGGCTTTATTTCTTTTTACTGTATTTATGTATGAATGACTGTACATATTCCACTTTGGATGCAGGTACATGAAGAGGACCATTAATTGGTCCTTATTAATGTCCTTGTTCACTGTGAGTGTCAGATCCTTTTCCCTTACAATTTTCTGTACAAAATCCTTGCAACATTTATGACTGAGAATTGTTTCAAAGAGCCTCAAAGGTACCCTCAAACTTTTTCTTAATGTGTTTACCCCCAAAAAAATAAAAAATAAAAAAAATCTTAATGTCATTTGCTCATGTTGCCAAATCTTGGAAATTCTCTGGGTAGTGGTCATGATCTTGTTATGTTGGATCAACCAGATTTAAAAGAACATAATAGCCTTATATTTAAGCTTTTGCTAGCACTTCTGATGTTCATGGTACCAGCCTTCTCCTTTTTAAATTCCAAGGTTGAGCAAGTCACAGCAACTTCGCTTGGTGAAATGGCACTGATGCTAGGTGATTGAGAACATGATTAGAACCTTAAAGATTGCTACTTTTTCAATTTGAGTTATTTCATGATTCTCTTGCTTCTTTGTTTATAAGTGCTTATCTACCACCATACTTGCAATTATGTAACGTTTATCCATGAGGAAATTTGCTGACTTGAGTTCCTGTTTTGTGTTAAGCTCCAATGCAATCACTTTCCTCTTTGTGGGGGGGGGGGGGCGAGGGGTTAGTGAATTAAATAATGAATTGTTTTAGGGTGGTTCTTGCAGTTTGTACCAGCGGCTTCTGTTTTTGGTTCATCAGGGAAGGATTGGCAACGGTTATTTGCATATTCCAAGTAAGTGTCCCCCCCCCCCCAAAAAAAAAAAAAAAAAATTGTTTCTGGTCATCCATCTCGAGGAGCTAAGCAAAAAATGGCAATTTTCTGAGTCATATGCTAGATGTGAACTATTTTATTGGTACTTGTATATTCCTAGTCAGATATTGTTTGTTGGGATTTTTTATTGACACTTCCCAAGGTGTCAAATAATTTGTAACCTTACTTTTGTACCCTTTTAGTGCAATACACAGTTTTTTCTTCTAATGTAGGTGGTAGTGTCATTTCATATGCTTGAAAATTTGAAAACCCTTTTATCCCCCTACATGAGATGGGGTTACTTTGTAAGTATGACAAGGGGGTAATTAGGGGAAGCTATCAAGTTCTCAATACCCTTTTATTATATTATTTGTTGTTAGGCCAACTGGTGTTATTGATTATATGATCTGTATTCCCGCACATGGCACTGCTGTTGGAGCTTGGCTTGGGGCTTGGCCTATGCCCCTTGATTGGGAAAGACCATGGCAGGTAATTTTGTGTTCTTATTAGTTTTAGATACTCATATTTTCTTATTGGTTCTATTTATAGGATACTCCTTTAGCTAGGTTTTGTAGTTCATTATTTCTGCTCCATTTAACACTAGCAGTCATTTTCAACTCATTGTTTATTGTGATTGTAATCCTGATGTTGTTAAAAGTAAAGAAATAGAAAATATACTCTCCGTTCCCAAAGTCTGGGAGATGAATTTTCATCTTTGGTAGCATTATACTCAGTAATTAGTGCTCAACAGTACAACCTCCTAAGGCCTTCCCTTTACTAGCCAGGCCACATTTCATGTTATCTGATAATTCCTTCAGTGTTAAGAATATTTTTCTCTTGCTTTCATTTCCGTTTTTAGCTTAAATCACTATTCCTTTTTGGCATTGGGCATATAGATGGTTTTCCTTTTACTGTTATGTACTTTTGGTGTTTCTCTGTTTATGGCCATTGCTGACAACTTAAGTCAATATTTTGTTTCTATCTAAAAAATAAATAAATGTCAATGTTTTGGTACAGTTCTTTGCAAGCAGCACCAAGGTTTACCAACTCAAAAGCATTGCTCTTGCCATTATGTATGACTGTACGTTTTGGGCTGCCATAATGCTCCCTTCCCCACAATAACAAACAGTGTTATCCCAACTAAATGGGTCTTTGCAAAGACTAAATGAAAAGATAAAAGATAAAAAAAAGTAAGAGGAGGGCACAACAACTATGGCAACCTCACAGAAGTCTGACTTTAATGGGTTGATTACATGGTTGCCCTCGGATCAGCTCTATTCAAAGTCATACTTAAGTCTAGGCCTAAGCTCTCTTGTCTCTCCCAACCATAGTTCATTGGGTCGGCGACATATCCCGCCACCAACGAAGCGCCAGCGCGGGGGCGACACGACCCCCCAGCGACACGACATTACCAAATGTCGGCGACAACCCGTGCGGCGATATGTCGCCGAAAGCGAATATCGCCGAAAAATCGGCGAATGTCGCCACGCCAATATAGCAGCATTCGTTGTTTCGCCGATTTTCGTCGCTTTGCCAAAGTGATGTAGGGCCTCAAAGCCCGGGGCGCTGCCCCCACACCCCCGCCGGGGCGGCCTCCCCGGACCCCCCCGCCACCGGGAGCGGGACCCCGATCCGTCGGCAACAATATGTGAAGCATGAGCCATACTCAACATAGTTGTATAATGAATTGTAAACTTTAGTACATCTCTTTACTACTTGTGTATTTGTGTTCTCTTTGTATATTTACATTAGTTTATATGAATTTTCCAAACTTCCAGTTTTGCCCGCATATAGTTGGACATGTGTCAATTATAAACTTTAGGTTAGGTGATGTTTTAGGTCAAAATAACACCCCCAATGTGTTTATTGGCCTCAAATAGGTACACGCAAATTTCAGTCAAAATGACCCCAAATACCCTCAAACAGGGGTTCGATTTTCATCGAACCCTTACCAAAGTCGAGCGACTTTTGGCGACATGTCGCCGTGTCGCCGTGTCGCCAGAGTCCGACACGGCGACACGAGTCGACATGTCGAACCTTGCTCCCAACTACTACTCCTGGACTCTGCTTGTGCAGAAGCCCTTGGACCGGGTTTGCCCCTTTTAGTCTGAATAAATTAACTCCTCTATCTTGATGCATCGCAAGGCCTGTGCTGAATATGGCTTGCCTTCTCAGATGACTTGTAGAGATTATCATGTATCGGCACAACCCCCAAGGCCCCAAGTCTGTTCTAATTTAGGTTGTCCTTTACCTTCTCCTTCCTAGTTTTGTTGCACATCCATCTCAACAGTCATTTTTGCGGCACCTCATTTATCTAAATGTGCGGCCCAACATTCTTTCCTGTATAACATAGCCTATTGTACAACTGTCCAATAGAATTTTGCTCTCAACAGATCTGTTGATTCACACGACACTGCTGGCACACATCTCTATTTCATCCATCCCACTTTTATTCTCTGTGATACAGTATCCTCTCTGTCACTTTCTTTGCTTATGATTGACTCCTGATATCTGAATTGACATTGAGGCAGAAATCCAATATCAGAGCAGGAACCAAGAGCAGAAGAAGCAAAGTAATTGCAGACATTCACTTGGAAGCCAACTTGTTTTCAGTACATAGGCCTAGGGTGTATGCCAATCCATGCCAGTGTTAATTTATAACTATTATTCAGAGAATTAATTTTATTCAAATAGTGCTAAGTGGCACAGACATAATTTAAGGCCATCTCACTGAAAAGGATTATACGTAAGCTGATGCTTGCCTGAGATGCTGAGCAACTAACAGTTCGATACATTTCTTCAACAAGTAAACCGAGCAAGTATCCTCCTCTGAGTACCAAGAATGATCTGCATTTTAATGGATTATAAGCAAATTGATGCTGTTGATGTGCTGGGATGCCAAATTTCAGTTAAAGTTCCAGGGAGTACAATACTAAGGAATTCTGGGTAGACTTATGAACACCCACTGCTTTTTCATGGAAAGTTTTTTTCTTATTATATGTGGGAAGAGAAGGGGGGGGGGGGGGGGAACAGGTTCTGCAATAAGTTTAAATCTAGGGATGCATGTTGTAGACTCAGCAGTTGACTTGTCTTTCAAATCAAACCTCTAGCTGAGTTTGTTTACCCCAAAAACTTAGAGTTTTACATGTGTTGATATGGTCAGTAGGAATCAAGAAGACTATGATGTTAGAGATCCAGCAGGTCAAATATGATGATAAAGTTATCCAGTATTCAAAGACAGGCTTTACAAGGTTAGGAACCTTTTTTTTTTTTTTGGATGAATAATTAATCAATTAAAAGACGAGAACAAATACAAGGAAAGATCCACGGGCAAAGGATCAAGGGGGAGCATGGATTTGGGAGTTGAGGCCCTAGGCAACAACAATGAGTCTGTTCCTTGGGGAGTCAACAACCGGGGGGGAGGGAAAAGCATAAATTTTAGAGGATACATCAAAATAAATAGCATTCCAAATAGCATCAATGGATCGGGATTTAGAAGTCTAGCACCGAAGGTTTCGCTCCCACCACAGATGGTGGACTGAAGCCCCAAAAACAAGCCTGCCTATTCGGTCACAGATAGAGGTACCCGAGAAGTTACTCAAAACCCAAGACCAGTCCCTAATAAACCCAAATGATCGACGACAGCGGGGCCAAATGAAGTTAAGGGCTTTTCTCCAAAGAGCACTGGAGAAAGGGCAAGAAAAAAACAAATGTTCGATGTCCTCAGAGCTATTCCAGCAAAGAATGCAATTTAGGTTCACAGGGATGTGGCGGGAAGCAAGGAATGATTGGGTTGGTAAGGCAGTGTTTAGGGCTCTCCAAAGGGTCAGGAACCTTAATGTAACTAATTTCAAATTTTTGTTGCCAAAAAGTAAAACTGATGTACATTTTAACTTCTGATGAATAAAGACTGCCCTTGTCGGCTCTCATTTCAGCTTTTGATTCTTTTTTTATTATAATGATTCAATTTGAAACGGAGGTTGGACTATTCATGGCTAGTGTAAACTCAGCTTTTTTCACTTGATCCTATGTTGTGGAAACTCAAACCCCCTAAAAAGAATATGTTATAAAATCGACTAAAGCTTTGAGCTTTTTGGCCCCAACTTACATTTCCTATCCATGTTGATATATCCCCAGTTTTTCAACATTGACAACGCTAAGTTGCTGGTTGCAATATTTCCAAAACTAAACATTGTTGTTGTAATTTTCAGGAATGGCCAGTCTGTGTCGCCTATGGAGCATTGGCTGGTTATTTGGCTGGAATGCTGGTGTCTCTGGGGTTCATGATAGTATCTGGTGGTAGACAGCAGCAGCATGTCAAAGGAGACTAACTTCTAGATTACTGGTAGAAAGCATAAATTCATGTTGTGGAAGATCTAAAGGCATAGATAGAAAGCATCATGATTGAGAAAAATGTGGAGATGTCATATCTTCATAATGTTTCTTTCTCTGGACAGATCCCACCGTCTTCTCATTGTTATGTTTTCTGTTCTCTACCTCCTCCATCCCTTGTCTTCCTCTCGAGCTTTTATGTTTCCCTCATATGTTTCAAGTTTCAACCACATATTAGCATCCCTTGCAAGGTTTTATCATTGATAGCTTTTATGTTTCCCTCAGATCATTGACAGTTGAATCAAGAGAAAGCATCCTCACACTACCTATCAAGAAATCTTTTCTAAGATTTCTTACATCACTACATGGAGGATTCTCAGTATATCCCGACTGTTGGATGGACGGCTGTGCTCAGGATTGGAATCAGATCCTCTTCAGCTCGCATCCTTGCGCCTGGGTGCCCACCTGTGTAATGGAGGCAAGAAGATCTGGATCCTCCAAGGTTAGCCATCTGCTAAGTCTTTGATCTAGAAATTTATTAACCATTAACCAAGAATGTGTCCATGTTTCTTCCTTAATTAGTTGTACGAAAAAGCTAGAAATAAGAACCAGCAGTTGGGGATTATGCGAAAAAACACCAAATTACGATACAGGAAATTTGGTGTAATCAAAAGGCAGTGCTGAACCAATTAAAGACTCCTTATTCTGCTTGGCAGATACATTTAACACCTTTTTTCTTTAAGACCTTATTGAACTACCCTAGATCATCTTTTGGTAATTTTAAATCCCTAGCACTACAGGAATGGTTTAGTAAGTTAGCTATGTTGGCCATAACGGACAGCAGGAAATGTAACCAATATGAATTCCTATCTTAATTTAAAGTTTTTTACTATAAAAAAAAAAAGAAAAGAACCAGCAGTTGGTGAAGCATTGCCTGATAAGCCACATGCTCACCAGGAGATCCCAAGTTTGAGGGATCCAAGTTGGTGTGTTTTAATGGTGCCATTAACTTGGAATTGTGATACCAAACTCTACACCAATTAGCCCATAAAGGAAATATAATGAGGAAGGTCCCATCCATTTTAAGTGTGTACAGATCAAGCTATTGATGATATCAAGGGAAGAAATGAACAAGGCTAATGAATATCTTTATGGCAACAACCTATTGTAGATCTTGCCATTTGAGTGGGGGTATTGCCTTGGAACAAATTGGTGATCTTTTCTGGCATTCAAACTGGAAATCAGATCAAAGCCTCGGTGAACCACAGGCTTCTTGAAGTTCACGGGGTAGACTTGAATGTGCACATTAAATGCGTAGCACCTATTACCAATGGTCAAGATCGAAATCTTGACCGGGATTTTGATCTCGCACATCCGCTCGCAAGTGGTTGAAAGCAAGACGGACCGTTGATCAAAATCTCTGTTGGTAGCACAGTGTTGCACATTTAATGCGCAACATTGAAGTTGAACCTGAAGTTCACAACTCTAGCAATGCCACGCGTGGGATGCAACTTTTGATGAAAAAAAACTTAAGGTTTCAAATCCTTTGTGTCCAAGCGTGTGGCACATCCAATGCTTCTAGTACGTTCGATTGTTAGATGATGTCATGTTTTTTCTTTAATTGCAATCGTCGATTTAAGCAAATGCTCATACTGATAACTTAAATTATGATTTTTTTTTTTTTTGGTTCAATAATTTAGGGGATACGTAGTGTTTCTCTTGCGGCCCCATTAAGCAATATTAGGACTTTTGAGTGAACTACAATTACCAGAAGTCAGTAGTGACCTCTTGCCGGATTTTTATTTGCGGCAGCAGCCGCCTGCTGCTGCCGACGCTCCTGATGGAGCCACGTAAGCAAAGTGTAATCCTACGGTTAAGAATTATATGTTGATTTTTTATTTTTACATGTAAGGGTTAAAATTTTATTAATTTACAAATTTACACCCCTCATTTGCCCGACTCGATTTCTTTCTTTCTTCTTCTTTTGCAGTTCCGTCGCTGGACTCAAGCCCACCTACACATCACCTTCCACTCTTTACAAGATAAACCTCCTAGTTCTGTTTTTTTTTTTATTTTATTATTTTTTTTTATTTTTTATTTTTTTTTTAATCGAAAATGAGGAATCCATTGATGGGTAAACAATTCCCGATTGATTGGAAAAAGAAGTCTGATCTGACTAGAGAAAAAATTAAAATTTTTGCCGGCCGTGATAAGGCTGTTGGTAGAAGCAGAAGAGGGTTCTTGATCTCCACTGCTCAACCTCCTTTCTCTAATGAAACCCAAACCTAATAGGATTTTTAGGTGTGAAGAGAAGACATTGAGTCCCTCTGCAATAGAGATCGAAATGTAAGGTTCAATCACTGAAAATGATGAAGTCAAAGCAGAGGAACCCAGAAATGTGGCGGAGAAAGAAACAATTTGGTAATTTTCATTGAGCATGAGAGTGGACGTAGACGCATGAGCCACTGGTAAATGAAGATTGAGGGGGGCCCGACAGCCCCCGGGGGGGGCGGCCCCCCCCCCCCCGCCGCCCCGCCCCCCCCCCCCCCCCCCCCCCCCGGGGGGCCCCCCCCCCCCCCGGTGGCCGAACCATAGCTCCGGTTGATCCACCGCGATTTACCGAACAAAAAGGGCAAGACGAAGAAGAAAGAAAGAAATCAAGTCGGACAAAAGAAGGGTATAAATTTGTAAATTAATAAAAATTGGGATAATTACTATTGCCCCCGGACCTTGTTTTTATTACTAATGTATCCCCGTATTTTGCAAAATTACTAATCTAACCTTTAACTTTGTCTAGAATTACATAGAGCCCCACATGTCCGTGAGTCGATGATGTGGCATCTCCATATTTTTTAGAAATTCCAAAATACCCTTTACTTTCTCTTTACTTATTTACCTCAACGTATCCCTTATTAATTGTAGAGAAAAATAATCGGATAATCGCTTTCCTCTAAAAAATCACCAAACTAGTATATTGAATAAATAATAGACGAGGGGGGGATGGATCAACTCAAATTTGGACCGTCTCGGTAACCAAGATTTTGTGGTTTGGTTTGGGCTTGTTCTAGACTCTCATGGGGAGGTGGCGTCCATAGCCTCTAGGGGCGAACCAAATCTCGGTTGATCCACAATTCACAAAAAAAGGGGAAAACCAAATTTTAATCAAAATAAAGAAAAGGGCAAAGACGAAGAAGAAAGAAAGAAATCAAGTCGGACAAAAGAGGGGTATAAATTTGTAAATTAATAAAAATTTCACCTTTAAATGTAAAAGTTAAAAATCAACATATGATTCTTAACCGTAAGATTACATTTTGTTTACGTGGCTCCATCAGGAGTGTCAGCAGCAGCCTCCTGCCGCAAATAAAAATCCCCTCTTATCTAGGCCAAAATGCATACAATTATCTAATGTAAAAAACGAAAAAGCAAGAGGATATTCGAATCCAGGGCTATCAAACAACTTCAAAAGTGAACTTGAGACCAATAAACCACCGCCTAATGGTAAATTATTGATTTTTTTTTTTGGTAACTAATTATTGATTTCATTATATGCACCATTTGACTGCTTGAAAATAATAAATTGATGGGCCATCCATCTAATGGCCGATATATTAGACGAACTACACCGTTGGATGCGGAGGTTCTGAATACAAAAATTAAAAGGATATCTGAAAGAGGGAAGAATATTCTCCTTGATAACGGCTGTAAGGACTCTTCAAGACTAGAGAGTTGACTTGGGAATGAAAAGTCTGGCGTAGGAGGGAGAGAAACTGGATGAAAAGATAGGAAAGTGATGGAATTTTTCCAAGAAACAATAATTTTATCAATTTTTTTTTTTTTAAATCCAACCATTATCTTTTCAACAGGAACAAGGCATGGTAGAAAGGAAACACACAGCCCAAGAAAAGTTGTGGGTCCCACTCGCGGATGTCCGTACGAAGACTCATCCCCTAACCCCCAAATCTAGCCGTCCAATTATAATGAGACATCATCGACGGAAACACACGCCACTACGCGGAGCTTATCAGCTGGTGGAGCTGCTCTGAAAGCTGCAAGCCCACCTGCGACCGAAGAGGATAATAAGGAGATAAACAAACGGAGAAAGTAAGAAACTTAATTCTCAAGGCCAACAATTATAACGTGTCTTTCTCTTTCTTTCACCAACCGTTCTACTTATTGGGAATATTTCTCTTTTAGTCTCTGCAATTGGAAAATAGTGATACCTTAATGTGAAGAAGCTTTGATTTTTTGATGGAGCTGTCGAATCCAGAACAAATTTCAGAAGGGGGAATGGATGGGTTCTCCTCCATTACACCTACCCGTATTTTCTGGAATTCTCGGAAACGATCAGGTAATTTCAGATCTTTCTGTGTCACGAATTTTAGTTTCTTTGTTTTTCATTTCTGTGAGGGTGGAGTTGAGGGAGCTGAAATTCGTACTGGTTTCCCAGAGATCTTTAGTTCGGTAGTGAAATTTGCGTGTTTTAGGTCATACCCATATTCCAATTTCTTTAGAATTGAAGTAATTTGCTATAAATTTCTACCTGTTTTCCGGTTGGTAATGTCAAGGCCCTTGTAAATTTTGTTACTTCCTTCTACCTTCAAACAGAGTTTTGCAGTTGAAATTCGTCGTGACTCAGAGACAGTTGGGCTCATATCCCTCTCTCCCCACTCTCTCTCTTACTCTGTGTGGGAAATCTTACAACGGAAATGTATCAAAATTCGATGAACACGGTATATCTTCCTTCTAATATGGCATGACAAGCTTTTTGATAGGTAAGTAACTGGGAATTGGTGCCTGTAAGGAATGAAGATCTCCCGAAGTCTGTGATCTCTTGAGTTTGATTCAGTTAATATGGGGATCGTTACTAACAGAGGTCGGATTTATTGGTTTTATGCTATTTTACTGACTAAAACAAGGGCCTCTTTGGCAGCTAATCGTCAGAATTTGGACAAGGCAACCACAGAAGGAACATCCATTGAACCTGAGGAACCTGTGGTGACCGAGAGCGCCCAGGATTCAGTGACAACCCCAGTGGCTCTTTCTGAACGTCGAAAGGCTCTGTTTGAACCTCTGGAACCCGTAAACAACCTCCATGGTTTGCGACAATCAGCTGAAGTCCTACTTCCTCCACCAGATTTTGACACTGCAAGCTATCCCAAAGGTTGGTTGATTGGAAAGAAGCGCAAGCTTGTAAATGTGGATGTTGTGGAAAGCATGCGTCGGATTGCAGTTCAAGAAATGAACAGAAAGGTCTTTACATTCCAACTCAATTAAGCCCTTCTTGCCTTTGTTATGGTTCCAATTTTATCGTAGTGAATCATGGCTTGGCAACTTTGGTTCTTGGGTTGCAGGACCGAGAAATTGATGGGTTGAATGAACAGTTAGATGAGGATGCTCGATGCCTAGAACATCTTCAGCTTCAACTACTTGAAGAGCGCCGGAAACGGGCTGATGTAGAGAGGGAAAACGCGATTCTGCAGAACGAGGTCTCGATGTTGATGAACATGTTGCAGGAGAACGAGGGAATGGATGCAGAAGGTACAGAAGTCTCTTAGTTTAGTTGATTAGATTTGTAGTTTCAATGCTTTTATAAAAATTGTGTTTAAAGCTAGTGGTTGAGATAGTAATTCATTGTTGTATATACAAATACTACCCCATTATATAATTTGTTGTTTGAGATTGAACTGTTTCCTACATATGAATAGTTTTTGAGAAACTTGTGTGGATGGATGCAATATTGTGAATGCAAAAGCCATAGTTCCATTTAATTTTTAATGTTCGATTGCTGAGTTCTTTGTTATATTTAGATGTTCATTTGAGCTAAAAGATCACCTTGTAAATTTTGAAACAAAATGTAATTAGATAACAGAAATAAAAATGCTGCTACCTGGTCGCAAGGCCTGCATGGCTATGAACCTAGATGCATACGTGTGTGAGAATCTGATGCACAGCCCTGATGAAAATCCTCCACGGTGATGCTTTTGTGTGGGTTCTCGAGGGCGTAGTCAGGTGAATCAGAATTGTATCAGGTGAATGGCCACATTCAAATGGAAAATTGCACCAACAAATTCTATTTCTAGTTATGTTGCAGAGCATCTTTTGAATCTTCAGGTCTCATGTTTCCCCTCTTCTAGGCAGAAGACCGATGAGCTTTGCCTCTAGTAGTAGATCCAAATCCATCAAATAAAACCTTCAAAGAATCAAACTATGGAGGTTTTTGGTTTTTGCTTCCCTCCC
This sequence comes from Hakea prostrata, assembly GCF_041222555.1. Classification (NCBI taxonomy): domain Eukaryota; kingdom Viridiplantae; phylum Streptophyta; class Magnoliopsida; order Proteales; family Proteaceae; genus Hakea; species Hakea prostrata. Next base: position 24,620,746 of record NC_142602.1, read on the forward strand.
GTTTCCACCTTTGGGGTTTCAGCTATTCTGGCAGATTACGATCAAATGTAGTTAACGGGGCTAAGTGAACCAAATCCATCGCTAAATGCTTAACTTGAACCTCGCTTAGAGTTCATTCACTTGACTACTTGAAACTTACACAAAATACTAATTTATTATAGAAGGATAACTGGCATATCCAACAAGCACTGAATTACAGAACTTAGCGCTCAGTCGTCTAAATAGGATTTTTACCAGGAATCCATCAAAGGCTGAAAAACACATCTTTAATTACATTTTGTACATGGCACGGGAACTGGAGCATTGTCACAGTAGAGCAGGATTATCTGGCTTGATTCTCACCATCTTCCGATATGTTGAACAAGAAATGTGGCACAGATGCAACACGCGGGAGATTAAGTAGCATATCACCAAAAGAGTCTTTCCTTGACATAGCTGGAGTTTGCTTATGGCTGGATTCCCCGTCAAGTGGTTGATCAGCAAGGGCCTTGATCTCTTGCTTCGATTCATAGATGGAGTTGGCTAAACCATCCTTGCTCTCACCAACCACATCAAGGTCAGCTTCACTGTTAAGCTGCAAGTTTTGAACTGTAGGAGGATCCATCTGTAGAAGACAACACAGGGAATTGACTCGAGACATTACGGACTTCTCATCGGAGCCAGAGGTTGAAGTAAGTTGAGAATCACTGAGCAAGTACTGGGCAATCTCCTCCAGCATGTTGTCGTTTTGTAAACCTTTATCAGAGAAAAGAGGATTGCCAGAATTCATCTGCTCTGATAAACAATGTCCAATGTGGTTCACAATATCACTCATAGACATGGAGGGGTGGAGTCCAGGAACTTTCACTTGGTCCCACTGGTCAAGCCCTTTTGATTCCTCAGCTTCGCTGCTTCCAGTTTCTTCAATAGTTCGGATATCCATTATCAGATACAAATGATAAAATAGGCTCAGCAAGGTTTAGACGAGAATTCATTTCTACCAACCAACAAATACAAACACAAAACATAAAACAAACTAATAGGTGCAATTGGGCAAATGTTAACCAAGCCCACCCACAGAATTTAAGATAATTCATTTACACAAATTCCACTGAAGAACATTATATCATTAAACTAGTTGGAAAAACTGGATGCACAAGTGTCATGATCAGTGGGAGAAGCAATCCAATTGATCATGATCATTGCCACAGTTTCAAAGTGATTCTGAGAATATAGCTTGCAAAGTTAATGTACGACAGATGCATACAAAGTCAGAGAAATGCTAGTGAAGACATGAAAATATTCCATACTTCTAAACTTTTCAGATCTTTCAACCTAAGCCATTTCCCTGCTCCAATTATGTGGGTATTACTGGTAGTTCATGCAATGTGTTCCTTTGCAATAATTCAAAATTTGGAAATTAAAACTTCCACACCAGTCCGCTAATTCCCCGAAACCACATGAGAAAATGACATGTTAATAATAGTTCACAAAGACTAGTTAACTGAAAAGATCAGATCATGTCAACTAAAAAAGTTATATTTCATCCCAAAACAAAGTTAAAGTAGATGTTTCAGGATAAAATTATTTACTCCAACTTAAAATCCAAAAACGGGTAATTTTTAATTTTGGATTCATCGATAACAAAAATTGCTTACTCTTAGTTTTGGTTTTCTAGTAAATTTCTTTGATAATGTATTTACTTTTCAATTAGATACAATACATAGCTCCAAATAAAAGCGTATTTTAATGGCATATTGCATATATACTTAGTGAATGAGGTAAAACATTTCTCTCTGGTAAGATAGAAAACTAAGTCACCGATTATACATCAAAATTTCCAAGACAAGCCAAAAAATTGTTTGATGAACTCCCAAATTGTCTGAGCGTCCAAGGCTTTCTATTTCTAAGAAAATCAGTCCTGTTCATCATAACTTTGTAAAGAATGTCTATCATGTACATTGTAAAAATAAACGGCAGATTCAAAACATATACCTGAGCTAGGGGAAGGAACTTCAAGAGGCACATGATCTGGTGATGGTGGTCTTCCGACAGGATCGAGAAATTGACCTTTTGATGTAGATGATTGGGTAGCAGATGGCAATGCTTCATCCCGGACCCCAGGAATGCAGGCTACATATTCACCATCTAGCGGATCAAAAACTTGGCATTTGGACTCATTTACGTCCTCAAAATCAGAACCTCTGGATTCAAAGTATGGAGACTCTAACACTGTTTCTGGCTGTTGGCTCAGCATGTTTAGACGAGGATCACACTGGATAAGCTTTTCATAATGCTTGCTCAGTAAACCTTGTGGGCATTGCAGAAAATGTCGTCTGTAGACATAGGAAGATGATCAAGATTCATGTTCAACAGCCAACACGTGGAACCCACTAAATGATAGATGCATATGTAAGACATAGTGTGTAAGCTCATGGCAACTAACCTAACAACCTCGTACTGGGATACCCACCTTCAAGTGCTAAGATACAATTCCATCTAGGAGTGCAGTTCCCACAGTACACCCCACTTCAATACATAGTGAGACCTATGATGACAATGCAAAGATGGATTGTGTAACCCATATATGCCCATTCACATGCAATAGCTTCCCAACAAATTTACCAGGTAACATTTTGGAAAAAAGAAGAGTTCTCACTCAAATATAATTGACAAAAACAGAGGAATGATCATCTTGTTGACGAGGAGGCATATGTGAAGAGGCAGATGTTAAATTTAACAAATCAAGGATTACGAAATGACATATAAATAGAAGGCTAGTGAAGAAAAATTACTGAACCAACAGAAACAGAGAAAAAGAGCATCTTGTTTCGAAAAACTAACCAATGCATGAATAATGATTTGGAAGTCAGTGATAAACCGCCAAAGATAGGATCAGCCCTGCAAGGATTGGCCAATCCTAACAAACCATCACAAACACCAACATACAGAAAAAATTGTGAAGGTGTTAAACAGGTGCTGCCTTAGCCTGCGTTGTTATCTCATATTATATGAAACTGATTCTAACTCTTAACCCTCTAATTGCTTTTCAGATTTTATATGCTCATCTTTATAGCTAATGCTTTGTTTATTATCTGTTGGCAATTATACACTCATGTTGTAGGCATGGTACAAATTGATCCATAGTGACAATAGATCAGACCAGTGCTTATGTTCACCTCTTTAAAGTTGGAATCAAATAGAGAAAAAATAGTAACCTCTTTCCCTTCAGCTACCTGTTTATGCTTGCCTCTCCGCCAGTGAAATCAGAAGTTGCCTGCCATAGGGTGTGCTTCCTAGGCTGCGGATTGGTCTCCTTAAAGAAAAGAGGTTGTCTAGCCAGCTATATCACAAAATCACATGTTTGTTCAGACAGAAATAACAACAAATCCAATTAATGCAATAATGTCTCATGTACAAAGGCAAAAAATTACCACTATATCTAAGGTCCCAGGAGCGTTATCCGCGCAGTTTGCTTTGATAGCCATAATATCTGACCACTGAATTTCTATCTTACTCTTTAGGCCACCTTCAAGAACCTCCCAGACTAGCTTATGCTTCGCAAAGTAACATTTTGCAACGAGATCACCTTCGTATTTTGATTTACACTGTCACCCCCCAAAATTTTCAATTAATTGCACATTAGAGGCAAAGCACAGATAAGTTAAATAATAAATACTAATCAGTTGATACCTCCCAAGTTCCAATTCTTAGAAGCGAAACAGGAAAATTGGAAGCCTTGAGCTTATCAGTATTTCCAGGAGCACTGGCACATTTACCATCCTTTTTCCCTACGTCAAGACTCCCATTGCTTAGAGTTGAAGCATTCCCTTGGGAGAGCCTCATTTGAATTAAATCCAAAAAGGAGGGGCTCTTCTTCAATCTCAGACCCAATGGACTAGGCTCATCAAGTGGATTATACTGTGAAGGCGGAATAGGAGATACGCCACTTCCAGAGTTCCACTGCTGCAGTAATCAAACATCATAAATATTAAAAAAAAAAACACACACACACAAAATAAGCATCAATAAGCAACTCGTCAGCGGGAAAATAGGGAACCCAAATCAGAGATGAACTAAAATAATCTCATAAGACAGAAACCCTGAAGTTGTTTTACTGATATAGACAGGGCTACTTAAATCAATCAAAAACTCATTACAGAAAATCCAAATCAGAGTGAAAGTCGGACCTGTTGAGGAAGAGAGGAGAGCTTGGCTCGCTTTTTGACAGAGCCGTGCTCTTCATCCGACTGGTCTTCGATCTCCAACTTAACCGGAAACTTGTTCCGACACTGCGACTCGGATTCCGGTGGCAGATCACCGGAATTCATCAACTGAACCATCAAAATCCGAACCAAATCTCGGAAACACTAACTCGAAGCAGAGAAGCAACACCAGATCAAAATGAAACCACCTATACAGAGTGCTCGTCAATTCCAGGTGCAAAAAAAACCCTACTTCTGCGGATCCCGAAACGAACTTCTCGGTTCTGTGACAAACTTTCCCGCCGTTTGATCCACTAATGGGGACTCTGAAAACCCTAGCAAAACTCTCGCTTTCACACGCGAAACCTTAGAAACCTTAACGGACGCCACGGTGGACTTGACGGCAAACGTGGACTGTGAAGTACTTGTTCGTGACTACAAACGGAGTCTGCTAATTGTAACCTCGACTTCAAAGCACCGGATCGCAATTTAGAAAGTTTATTTTCGCAATTTAGATGAAAACTGTAACATTCCCCATCTTTTATTATTTAAAAAAAAAATGAAATCACTTTTTATATATAAGAAATTTGGACTTGGACAAAGAAATGAACCTGATAAAATTCCAAGCATATACCGCAAGGGTTGAACCCACAACCTTTTTACTAAGAATTGAGCTTCTCAAACATTCTACTAAGCTTCCGTTTGTATAACTTCAATATTGTTTTATATATGTTGGCGTTGCCTAGTAAAAGTGGCGCCACAGGCATGATGACATGTGTAACTAGTGGATAAAAATGGAGCCCATTGTTCCTTGCTTGTCTATGCAGTGTTTAGCTAAGTTTAAAGAGAATTGTTTGTGATTGGCTAAATTATTCCTGTCATTGTTGTTAAGTGATAGATTTGGATGAATGGATTTTAATTTGACTTCTCATTTCGTTGTTTTTCGGTAAAAGGTTACCCTATGTATAAAAGTGTCATTGTACCAAAAGCGGGGATTTTTAATTTGTCATAAATGCTATTAGAGCTGATAGAAGAGATCAGCGGAGACAACTAGATGTTGAACTCTTCCGTGTGGATGTTCGATTATAATCTTTTATTGGTTCCATATGTAGCTCACACTCTAATGAGTCCAGATCACCTCCTGTCAAGAGGGCTCCCTTATGTTTATAGACCACAGATTTTGTGTGGGGCCCACAAAAAATCTTATCTTTGAATTATTTATTAGTTTTAAATGTGGACCCCACACAATGTGTGGTAAAAAGTATTTGGATGGTGCTCCCTCATTGGGGAGGTGATCCAAATTTGATGCTAACGCAAGTTATAATGGCCACATTCCTCGTAAAAAAGAAGGCAACCGATCTAAAGGTTTAATTGAATATAAAATAATATCACAATTCTCTCCTGATGATATAGTCGAGTATATATAAGTTGGCCCAGATGGACCTCAAATCGAAAAAGAAAAAGAATATCACATTTATCTACCTTCGTGGATAATACGAAACCTAAGATTTTAAGAAACCTTAACCCAACTAGACCCTAGTTTTTTTTTTTTTTTTTTGGCAATAACTAGACCCTAGTTAAAGCAATCACTTTCAATTTTGTACTGAATATGATGAAGGAATCCGAATCCTCTAGATAAAGGTCTTTCGTCCCTTCACACTTTTTCATCGTAAGTAAGAGGGGAGCTCATTTCTAATGAAGAAAATATATAAAAAATAAATAAATAAATAAATAAATAAAAAGAAAAAGAAGGGAGACCATAGTAAATATCACCACTAATTCATCTTATCAAAATTTAAAAGTATACCCATGGTCCGACATGTAGGTCCGTGTCGCAGTGTTGGACCATGGTGACTCGGGCGACATGTCGCCAGATGTCAGCGGACTTTTACATGTCGCCTTGTTTCGAAGGGTATTTTAGGTCATTTTGACATGAAATTTGACGTGTAGCCTAATTTGAGGCCAATAAACACATTGGGAGTGTTATTTTGACCTAAAACATCACATAATATAAAGTGTATAATTAGCACATCTCCGGCTATATGCGGGCAAAACTGGAAGTTTGAAAAATTCATATAAACTAATGTAAATATGTAAACAGAAAACAAATAAACAACTAGTAAATAGATGTACTAAAGTTTACAATTCATTATACAATTATGTTGAGTATGGTTCATGATTCACATATTGTTGTTGACGGACATGGGTCCCGCTTCCAATGAGCGGGCAGGGGTCCGGGGAGGCCGCCCCAGCGGTGGTGTGGAGGCAACGCCCCCGGAGCCTGTAGAGGTCCTATGTCATTTTGGCAAAAATCGAACGAAAAATTGGCGGAAAACAAATGAAATACTGTTATATATGCAAATGTAGCTATATATCACCGATTTTTCTGCGTTTCGGCGATATATCGACATTTCGGTGATATATCGCCGATATATTGTAAATATCATGTCGCTGGGGGGAGTCGTGTTGCCCCCCAACGACACGGCGATATATCGCCCTGTGTCGGCGATATACCATGAGTATACCTCACACATATTAAATATGGTAAAGTAATATAAGAAGAGCGCATATGTCTGCCCTGACTAATAGAAAATCCCAACTCGGTAAGAGGGGCTTCATGAGGGTTGTCTCGTCTGGACCAACTGCCTCTTGCTCATCATGTCATGTTCTCTTTGATTATTGTTTGTCTGGCCATCCCAAGCCAGATGTCTCGATTACTCAATATGGACATGGCTAACATTATTCTGTGTTCAACTTTAGGCGTATAATACTGACCCTCACTTGGAAGTAAGTGAAGGGATGAATTGAAATTCTTATCTATAAATGTTCTGAAATGTAATTAAGGTTGAATTTGGTTTGCATCCTAGAATGCATTTTAGGTTGATCAAGTGTTCATTTGCCAAACGATTGATCAAATGTTCAAAACCCAGAAAAGAATCTTTCTAAAAAGAATGGTAAGGTTGCTCAGAACTTGAAACAGAAAATGATTGAATGTACTGTATTAAGTGGGATAGAATATAATTGGAAAGTGTAATATGACCCTCAAAATGATCTAAGGTGTACCTGGAAACATCACCAACTGGGTCAAAGCTACAACACGCCAAGGCTTCAAGGAATCATATAACTACCAGTGTTCCATTTACCTTTCTTTTTTGGTGTGTCTGCCACGCCTAGCTTTCAGACCCACCAAGAATATGAGAACCAACATTTCTGGCTTTGTTCTAACAGCTATGTGAAGAATATAGCCAATGTGGATGCTAAGCAAAGTAGATTGCCAGCAAAACAAGTAGGGGCAACAACCACATATAAAGTTTTGAATGCATTGATACTATTCAAGGGACCTTTCAGAAATAGTGAAAGATGATGATTGTTTTTGAGGATCCCATCTAAAGAAAGAAAGAAAAATATTCTTGCTTCTCAAAACCCTCTGGAATCTTGATTTGGTTGGTTATTTATGACAAGGGTTTTTCTTCAATATCATCTGGTGGAGTGTCTAGGAACAAAGTATGTTTTCTACTGCAATGCTAAGGCCTTATTTTTCTTTTTCCTTTTTCTTTGGGGGTAAAGCCAGTAATGCTAAAGCAGAAATACTGGTTTTAACTGAAAAAGTATGATGGGATATAATTGAAAAATGCTAGTTGGGGAGTAAGATTGGGGAGTTAATCCATATTTCAATTTGCTTAATCAATAGAGGGAGGGAAACACGAGTCCAAATGCTCTCCACCTAACTTGCCTGTCAACCTATCTTTCCATTCTTACATAAGGTATCAGGACCCACACTCACAGGATTTGTCTGTGTCAAGCCTCTGTGAGTGTAGGAGGATAGTTTAACAGGTAGGTTGGGTGGAGAGGATCTCCACTAAAGAAACATTCATAGGGGATCCCACCTTATCAGGTTTTGAGGTGAGTGCCTCGCTTGAATATGTGGTTTGAAGAGTGGATGAAGTGTTATGCGCTACCCTTTGAAGGAAAATGATTCACACTTGAAACTTTTTTTTTGATATAGGCATAAGGATTAACTGCTTATAGGGGTTAAGGCATGGTGAAACGAAAGTTCGGACTTAATAACTCCTTAGATTATTGCCTTTGTATAGCAGGATGGCAGCTACCATGCTAGAAACACATCCACAAACTAGAAACTAGAAGGAGACAATATTGGTAAACCGTCCCCGTTTTACATAATCCAAATTTGTAGTTTTCCATAAATACTGACATACAGTACCATATAATAAATAAATAAATAAATAAAAGGCTCTCAGTCAAGTTGTGAGCTTTAACAGTTGATTTTTATTATCCAAGAAAAACAAAAGTATTAACAGCTAAATCCGTGAAGGGCCATGGATTCTTTGTTTGGAGGCTTATGGAGGAACTCATCTTCTAGTTAAGTCATCCAAAGATAACAGTGGACTTGGGTGAGTAATCTCTGCACGTGAAACACCAATAATTCTCATGCACAAGTGGGTCCAAAGGCCAGCAATTCTCATTTTGTTCTGATGCCAAACTCCAACACCCGAGAATCTCCCCATTCCCCCACCTCTGCTCTCCCTTCATTTCTTTTTCTTGTTCCTCCATTCTTTTCCTCTGCAACCCATTTTCCTTTCTTTCTGATTCACTTTTCTTCTCAACCACTTAAAATGGCAGAAGCAATGTCTTTTCTGCCACTGATGCTCTTTCTCTTCCTTCTTCTCAATGGTGATAACGGGATTCATTGCTTTCAAGAGAAAAAAGTTCTCAACTTGCAGAAGTTTCAATGGAGGAAACAGGGTCATCTCTCTACATGTCAGCCACAGATATCAAGTGAGTTTGATCAAAGAAAAAAAAAAAAAAAAATTGTACATGACTCACTCTTTGCTCTGGAAAGGGAAATCTGAATTAGTTTGTCTGGGTTCTCTTCTCTTGATTTTATTCACTCTTCACTTTGGCTTTGCATTTTCAAGTTTTCAGGTTTCTTTTCCCCTGTAAATTAACTGTTTGCACGAAGAAGATGCCTGCAGAGTTATAAGCCTGCTAAGATTGAGTGTTTTCAGGGCACTATCTGTGCCTTGACTCTATCATAGGCTTAAAGATTCAGTGTCTCATGGAAATTTTTAACTTTTGAGTTATGCTTTCCTTGTTTGTTTTGGTTTTGTAAAAGAAACAGTAGAAGAAAAAAAAAATCTGCTTCCATAAATGCATCTTCATGTCTTTAATTCTTGAATTCTTCCACCTTCATATAAATAGAGTTTCCAGATATTAATTCTTCAATTTAGTTTTCTTAGAAACTCAGTCTAAAGATGGTTACAGTGCCTTCACGTTGTCTATTTCTGGATTTTTAGGGGCAGAAAAGGCTGCATCTGTACTGGAAATGAAGCACAAAGACTACTGCTCTGGACTGATCAAGGACTGGGACAAAGAGCTTCAAAAGCACTTAATTGATGATGATATTCGGGTGCGGTCATTACAACTGCAAATCAAAAGAGCACTTTCTAGTCAGACTGAAGACCTGTCAGAAACTCAAATTCCTGTGACTTCAGGCATAAAAGTCCAGACACTTAACTACATTGTTACAGTAGAATTGGGTGGTAAGAATATGACAGTGATTGTGGATACAGGAAGTGATCTGACATGGGTCCAGTGTGAGCCCTGTAATTCATGTTACAACCAACAAGACCCACTCTTCAAGCCAATGGCCTCCCCATCATACCAACCAGTTCTCTGCAACTCTTCCACTTGCCAGTCCTTAGAATTTGCTACTGGAAACTCAGGAGCATGTGAGACTAACCAGCCAACCTGCAGCTACTCTGTGAGCTATGGTGACGGATCCTATACTAGTGGTGAATTAGGTAACGAACACCTTAATCTTGGTACCACTTCCATTCAGAATTTTATCTTTGGTTGTGGCAGGAACAACAAAGGTCTCTTTGGGGTAGCTGCTGGTATAATGGGTCTAGGCCGCAGTGAACTTTCATTAGTTTCCCAAACACATGGCCAATTTGGAGGAGTTTTCTCCTACTGTTTACCTTCAATAGAAGGTGATGCATCTGGATCACTAATTCTAGGTGAGGATTCTTCTGTTTACAAGAATTCCTCTCCCATCTCTTACACTAAAATGGTTCTAAATCCACAGCTTTCTACCTTTTATCTATTAAACCTTACTGATATTAGCATCGGAGGTGTTGCTTTACAAGCTCCAGGGTTTGCCAAAGCTGGAATTCTGATAGACTCTGGAACTGTAATCTCTAGACTTCCTCCATCAATTTATAGGGTTCTGAAGGCTGAGTTCCTGAAACAATTTTCTGGATTCCCTACAGCTCCCAGTTTTTCCATTCTGGATACATGCTTTAACCTGACAGGGTACCAAGAAGTGAGCATTCCCACAGTGATGATGCATTATGAGGGTGATGTTAAGATGAAGGTGGATGTCGATGGAATCTTTTATTTTGTTAAAATGGATGCTTCTCAGGTCTGTTTGGCTCTGGCTAGTCTATCTTATGAAGATGAGATTGGGATCATCGGAAATTATCAGCAGAAGAACCTGAGGGTTGTTTATGATACCAAAGAATCAAGAATAGGATTTGCCGAAGAGACATGCAATTATGTTTAAGAATACAGATAAAAAGTTGTGAAATTTAATAGGTTGAATTGGCATGGAAATCGAAATCTATAGAATCTATAGAAGTTTATATGGGGCTGGCAGCCACAAAAATATTCTGAGCTGCAGTTCTTTTTGTCAAGATTAATTTCTAATTAGATATGAAAATGTAAGAAGGAAGGAGATATAACTCATATGTATGCCCTTATTGACTTTTTTAATGATTTGATACTCTGTTGCTTCTTTATGTAAAAAGGAAAAGATTGGGGTTTACTTTAGCGTCTCCTTCCTTTTATATCCCCTTCCCTGTTGTTTACCTGTTTAGAGAGTTACCTAAAAGCTAATGCTTGGAACAAGCCCATAGGGTACCATTAGGACACATTGCTATAATAACCAAATGGAGCTAACCCAGAGAGCTAACTTCTCCGTGCAACCAATTGAATATCTGACAGATAAGAGTCAACTTAATCAATCACTGGTTGTTGAGGAAGTTTTTTTCTCCTAGGAGCTTCTTGTGGCAGCTCCCATGGGTAGATCATCAGTTACCAGTCAATTAAGTAAAATGTATTTTGAACTTGGAAAGAAGGGTTATCCATTAACCCCCCCCCCCCCCCCTTCCCCCAAAGATGCTGGGCCCCCATCAACCAGATCTTTTGAACTTGGGGGTTTACTCATTAAGGTTCTCTTCAAAATCTGCTGGCTGAGCACTACTTGGATCCTGGCTTGTCTATGCTCAAATACCAGTCCAGAAAATACACAACCTTTTTCAAATGAGTCAGTTTCAACATATTAGTTTTGCTTGAGGGTTGTATTCAGATGATCAGATCAGGGTTGGACTCAGCAGAAAGCAGAAAAGGCACAAAATTAAGCTCAGGCTAAGCTTGGTTTACCTGATGAAAGCATTTATTTTGTCATCCAACCACTCAGGCATTTTCATCAGGGACGGACAACTCAAACCCTAGCTATAGTAAGCAAATGTGAATACTAGTGAATCATGTTGGCTAAGTTCTTTGTCTATTTATTCAATCTTTTGGGTAAGGCTAAAGTTCATGATGTATCCATTCTAAAGGGCTGTTTTTCTGAGCTGGTTTTTACTAAAAAAAAAAAAAAAAACTCATCTCCTTACATCTCAAACACTTCAGTGCCAAAACATATAGAACTTCAGCGATTTTTTCTGAGGAAACTGGACATTGTCTACAAATGGTCGAGTGCATCAATGCACCTCTTTCAACCTTTGAATGGTCTTTCCTCCCCCCTCCCTCCTCTTCCCCTTTTTTTCCCTCTCTTTCTGTACCTTCCACTTGTAATGTTCAGGTACAGAACCCTATACCAAGTACTACAACATGATGAGTGCTGACTTTACACAGTAGCTCAGGTGGAATCTTCAGCTTCTGTAATATGGAATGTTAACTTCAATTCTACTACTATTTGCTACAGAAAATTTTGCTAGGTGACATAGTATCACATCTTCATTAAAAAATTGAATAATATATATAGGGCATAAGAGAATATACAATAGAATATGAAACTAAATACATGGAGTTCTGTATTTGCCCCCACCCTGTTTTCTCCCCGTACCTCTCTTTGTCTTCCTCCTTTTGATACATGAAAGGAGAAGATGTATATCATCCTCTAAACCACAAAAATATGAGCACATTCTGATGATGATTGACAAAAAAGAAGCTAAAGTACTCGGCTGAAAAGAATAGATGGAATCAGGAAGAAAATTAAATAAAATAACCATGGAATATATGAGGAAACATGACATAATCACACACTGGGCCACTTCCAAACAAGAGTAATCCCCAATCTAGCGCCGCTGTTTCGAGGCAAAATATGCTTCCTATCTTTCTGCACGTGATAGGCAAATTAGAACACTTCAAGCAACACCACAAGCTATCAAGGCAAATGATTGGTCATTCCCCTCAGAATAGTAGCTCTTGTTAGCAATTCACATAGATAAGATCTTCCAGCCATGTTTAAGTCAAGTGTTGTTAATAAGAGAAACCAGCTCAATGTTCTCAGTTTCAAGAGTCTCTGCACCTTTTGTGTCCAACATTTCATTTGGGAGGATTGAAGATGTGGTATCACTGCTAGGAATCAAAAAAAGCAGACCCAATGGCAATATTCTCATTATATTGCGGACCAAGACAGCCAACCAGAGGTTGTCGAATTGTACCCGGGTAACTTTCAAGATATGGAGTAGGAGGCCCCCACCCCATGAGGACGTGAGTAAACCGATGTTATCAATAGACATCAATAAGGCAAAGAATGTGCCTTCTATGCCAGAGGGACAAAGCTTGGAACTAAGGACAAGAAGAGGCATCCATTTTAGCCGTGATGTCATTTGTGAAACTCCTTCATCAATTACGACAAAGAAATAATCAGGTAGCCCAAATTTCAGGTTTAACCGCAACACCAACACCAAATCTAACATCCCTGCTAAACCATAAATCAACTGTGTCCATAAAAGCAAAGCACGGAACGGGTATTCCTTTAGAATGTTTTGGTACAGTAACACTCCCAGGAGTGACCCTACTGAACCAATGCAGAATATGAAACCAATGTTCTCCTGAATCAAGCAAAAAAAGGCATAACTGTTGTAGGATATAACCACAAAAAATTTGTTCATAGACAGCCAAAGAAAAACCTTTAAGGTACCTGAGAGAAAGATGGACCCGCTTTATGGTCTGTATACCAGTAAAACATTCCTTCCTGGATATTCAAGCTCACTGCCAGTGACAAGTACATATATGTACATGGCCTCCAAACTTCTGGGCATCTAAGCGTTTTCCACATGGCCTTCGTGGCATCTAGCAACTTCTGGAAAACCTGATTCAAGAATGTATCTTAAGAATACAATGAGCAGAAAAGGGAATAGAACTCCCAGCAACATCTGAAATGGAGATAGTATTACCAGTCTGTAGTCAAAGTTGGGCATACGAGGTTCATTGAGAACTATTCCGACCAAAAAGACAAGTGCAGAAGGTATGCTCAACAAGCCAAACACACCCTGTCACAAAGGAATGAGTTTACAAAGCTGTAAGCAACTTCTGGATTCAAGCAATGACCACAGGCAATGAAAAGAAGCTAACCTTAGAGCCAATTAGATGAACAAGAAAACCACTGATGGAGTACCCTATTAGTGCGCCAATGGAGGCACTCAGTCCACACAAGCTTTGCATGTCAGCAGCAAGTGAATGATGAGTTATACTATTTTGAGCAACACAGGCATCAATTGTAACATCTGCTATGGCTACAGCAGCACTTCCCGCCGTAAGAGATAACAAAGCAAACACAACATTTAAATTTTTATGGAATGCTAGAAAAAGCATCGAGATTATACCCAGAACACCTGAAATTTATAGAGAGAAATAATTCAGGTCAGAGAACTGTATCAGTCAAATGCCACAGCAGTTAGTGCTACACAAATCAATTACACTTGCAAAGGATGGAGCTACTCTTACTGAACCAGTTAACACTCAATTCCCAATCAAGGAACCAACTAACAACTCTAACCACAAATCTAATAGACGCCTTGAGGAGTGACATGCCTTCTTACCAAATGGAAGCTTTGATTTTGCCAAGAATACCAAATCCCAGCAGAGGTGGTTGAATCAAAAGATCAGTGCTACTTCTAATGGAAAGTAGTCCCTAAAAATTGCTCTCTATGGCTCTGAAGCATTATTCAACAATGCATGTAGGGCGAATAAGTGTTACAGTTCACACCGTCAAATGAATCACAAACTACTAGGGGTAATGACATTATTAGAATCCCCAAAACTATCTATGTGCTGGGCATATGGAAAGCTGCTATTCAGGCCATCATGGAGTTCTATGTCATCAAGTAAATATGAATTGGCTCTAATTACTAATTCATGCCATTTTAATTTGAAAAACATTTTAAAGGTCCTTTCTGGATGTTAGAAAATATTTTCATCTTCTTTCTAATAACTTAATGTCAACTAGTTTAACCTAATCTGGTTGTTCCCAAAATTGGATAGAATGCAAAGATGGAGGCACTCTCTTACATCTAGATTTACCAGTTCATTGAATTAAGCATAAGAATGCTTACTCACCCACAAAAGCTCATGCCAAAATTGTATTCAGATGTAATACTATAAAAACCAAAGCTTAGCCTGTTTCTTTCCAATTTCTTTAGCTGGCTTGTCTTTTTCAATAATTCCGATGTAGGTAGCGCAGATTCGTAGATACCCACATGTATACTTCAAATTTTTTAAACTTCTTAGAGATAGAAAACCTATACACCAAGTCAAAAGCAAGAGATTACCAACCAGGACATGCATATAGCTAAAGCCAATGCATTGCAAGTCAGCTGACTAAGATATTATTTAACAAGAACGATGTGGTACCAACTCTCAAGTTCCCTGAGAATTTTATCCTGGAATAAGTGAAATAGTTTGAATGGGGGCACAGCTGTTGTAAATTTATGTACACATATTAAGCAATAACAAGATTATTTTATCACTGGAACTCAGATAACAAGATCATTCAAACTCCACCCAAGAAGCCAACAGAAAGCCATGATTTACTAGAACCATAAATTGATATCCTCCCAAACCATTGCTTGCAGGTAAAGTCATCCTTAATAAGGAGGTTCAAGCAATTCAGCCTCCCACAGAAGTCCTCATTTTTCAATTTTCCTAGACTGTTATAAGATCCTTCCAGGAGATAATAGTATGATGACTTGACAACTGCAGGCACTTGAAGACAGATTCTATGTAATTCAAGCCTAAAACGTTTCCTAAACTAGGTTGCAAGTATTTGAACCTATTTCACGTTATCTATTACTTCCAACAGCTTATATTTCACAAAGACATGCACCCAACATGAACATCTCCAGATAGAAAAAGAGCAAAGAAAACCCTAGCAACTTAACATGACAGTAGAAACATAGAACAAGAATCTTATTCTAACCCAAGCAACGTCAAGTGTTAAGTCTTGCATGAAGATCGTGTTATTGACAGAAAGAAAACTACAGAGTGAGCAATAAAGATATCAGAAATATAAAATAAGATAAACAAGTGCAGTATAACTTGTTTAGAAGACCAATATTAGAAGATATACAACAGCTACAATAATGATTAAAAGAAGCATTAAATCAACCATGTATGCATAATGACTACCAAATTCAGGATACCGTTTGACAACAAAATCAATTAAAAAGTCTTGGGGATAATAGTCAACTAGTTTCAAAGAGTACTCAATAGAATCCAAAAAATATCAGATCTCCATGGTGTAACCAAAAATCACCAACAATGAAGCCAAAACAGAAAATTTAGCAGAATTAAAAGCCAACAAAACGTTCATGTTTATTGCAATACCAGAAAAAATGAAGTAGGGCCTTCTACGATATCCAGCAACAGGGAGCACATCAGTGAGAAGACCGTATACAGGCTTGATCATCCAAGGAATAAGAGTAATTCCAGAGTACACCTGACTTTCAGATGGCTGAACCTTCTGAACATCTTTCCAGTAATACTCTGTACCAACCCGAGCCAGGCCTCCACCCAAACCCTGACTGATTCCATAAACAATAACTACACCCACAACAAAGCTCCAATGCATTTCCTCAGCAAGCATTCTGAACCAATACAGAGGTGCCCGTAAGAAATCCCAAAACCCATGCTTGGGTTTACTCTGTTCTGCTGATCCATCGCTAAGAGGAAGAGACTCTTCTCCCATCTTCATTTCCGAGACAGATTTCATGACAAAGAAACCAGCATCACAGATCAAACATCACAGTCGTGTGAAATTAGAAAAAAATTTCAGCTAAGCTGCTCAGATGCCCTTTCAGCCTTAATATTCCTTGATTCCATGTGTCACCAGAACAATCCAGAATCCGTTTTCTTGAATGGATATTGATGGTTTCAATTTCAATGCAAGAGTCCAAATTCATCCAAGAACACTCATCCGTTTTTTCAGAAAATCAACTGTAGAGATGAAGAAGAGGAGAGCAGGTGAGGAAACAGAGAGAGAATAGTAGATTTTGACCAACCAAACCCTACTTGGTACTTACTAGTTACTAATTTACTATACTATACATTGCTTGCCACTCTGTCCATCTGATGATCTATTAATGATCTATTAAAGGCAGTGGTAGGGTCACCAGTTAACAACAACAAACCACTCTCCAGTTCATTTGTGAACACGTGGCAATGTCTAATTGGGCCATGCAAATTAAGACTTGCCCTCCCACTCGATGACTTACCATGGATGTCCGCGTTGCAGAACTTTTAATGCGAAACGTGCCTCTGCTCCTTCCGCCGACAAGCTCTTCTTCTTTTAAGATTGATTTTCAAAGTGTCTGGTCGATGACGTTTTTATCATATATATATATATATCGGGTAGTTAGCTTTTATATTTACTTCAGTTTGTACTGTAAATCTCGACTGTCCATTTAGGTTTTTATTATTTATAAAACTAACGATCAAGATCAATATGTGTTCGAGATTAAAACCTTAGCCGTTAACAACACATATTGCACATTAAATACACAATATTCAAGTCCATTCCACGTATAAGGCGTATAAAGATCAAGATTGGTGGAATAGTGAAATTCATATTTATCAGTGCAGAGATATGGGTTTCGACTCTTACTGACGATAAAGCTTTACTTTGAGGATATAATTAAGGTAGGCACAAACTGGCCCGAATGAACCTGGGACACCAAAAAAAACATTCAAACTATTCATTGGATCTTCCTTTGAGCGTTGATCTACCATTATCTGATCCCATTTGTCCCCTTCATGGGTGCCTTTTGTGTTTTCCAAGGTTTTGACCTGTTACAAAAAAATATGTTCTTTTCTGGTAGGATCATAAATAATATGCTTTTCTACACAAAAATAATAATATGTTTAGGGCAACGGTGTGTATGAGCCGCCGGGTACCCTATGCGGTCTTTTAAACAATTTATTTGTTTTCAAAAAAAAAAATACAAAAATAAAGGTTCTCACTAGGGAAAAGGCACCCCGCGGCCCCCGCGCCCAAAACGGGACCACGGGAAAAAGTTCCTTCAAAAGTTCACCGGCAGCGGGCGGGGAGGATTGTCCCGCTAGGGAATTGTATAAAATATATCAATGATTATATGAGATACATTATTATATTTGGTATCTTCAGATATCACTTCCACCATAAGTGGTGTAAAGTTGCTCTTAAAATCAACTTGCTAATAAGGTCATAAATAGCAGACGCGAAAAAAAGATCTTGGAATCCACCCGACCTCGAACACATCGAAAATAACACTTAAAGTAAGGTAAAATAGAAGCTAAAGTTTCCTTCACGAACTAGAAAAGGAACAAAGTAAGACTAAATACAATTAAAATTAATTTTGAACTGAGGTTATGAGAATAAGATAATAAAACAAAATAATCTATCATTTAATTACATTATCTCATGTATATGTCATTGTCATTTATGTATTCAGAGTCAATGGATGAACAAATTTTTAGTTTTCCAAAAAAAAAAGATGCCAATTTTTTATAGAACTATATAAAAGGACGTGTAAATAAGCATGTGGGTTCTACTTATCACACGTTATATTTTAATAAATATGGCACAAAATTTGAATATAATCCAACTCATCCGATGGAGCTAAGTATTTAGAGTGGATGGGTAGACGACTTTCCTTCTTTATTTAACTTTTGGTAGGTGGAGTTCCAACAAGTCAAATTATTTTTCTTCACAAGAAGTTTTGAAAAGTGTGCAATGTATTAGGAATTAGGATTTAAAAACAAAGCCTACATTTCAGTTAAAATACAACACTAAATTTAATCGGTGTTCTGTGGAGGGATTCACACCTTCTAAATTAATTTCATGATCAAAACTTGGGGGATTTGATATAAGGTCCGAGAGAATTGTCTTTCTCTTACATTTCTTTACTATAAATTTAGGAGGAAAATCCTAATGAAAAATGTAATGTCAGTATTGTCACATCGTCTCTATTTATTTTGATGATAACAAGCATGAATTATTAATGGTTATTTTGAGTTGTGTTTGTTTAGTTTAATATGAGAACAAGTAGACATAATTCAACTCAATGCCAAATGTCTAAGTTCAAGTCAAGGCCAAGACCAAAACCAAACTAAGATGGATATAAAGTCTAAGTCAAAGATGAGCAATGAAAAATGGAGTGCAAGAAGACTCATGAGCATCAAGATCAAAGCACAAGAAGATGCAAAAACCAAGTCAATATCAAGATTTAGATAAATTCAGGACTTAGGACATCTCCACATGCACTCATATGTAATCGCAATAAATTATACACATATCATATCACTAGATTGACCTAAGATATATTAGAAGAGTGTATAAGGCTTAGGATTGGCTAGAAATACCAAAAACCCAATCAAGTCTCTATATGCATCTTAGGATGCACTATGTGCTACAGTGGACGTTTGTCGGGTCATAAGAGTGCCAGACAGAATTTCCATCAAATTCTGACTTAAGCCCAACAACTATTTTTTAATCGGCTCTTTTTGAAACGGAGTTCTAAAAAGGGATTCTATAGACTGGATGATGGATTTGGGGATTGAGAAGATGCCGCACTAGTAAAGGTTAAGAAGATTGGAGGACAGATTGAATGAGCACCACTTTGGTTTCATTAACAAATCACAAACCCAACTTGCAAGCAAAAGTTTCATATTTCAAATTTTGGTCATGAATAGAGTTATCAAGAATCAGATATTTGAGTTGTGTTGGGTGATCAACAAAGTCATCTTGACAAGTTTATTACAAATTGAGAAACATATAACATTACAATCAAACTTGGCTAACAAGTGGATGAGCACACTAGATTTCAGTCTCTACTCCTTGGGTAAAAGAGATGGTGATTGAAAGATTAGGTGTAATTAGGTTTCAAGCCTCTATAATCCAGTATCAAGAGAGGGGTTCATCCCCTTGACTGTCACTCTGTACCTGCATATCCTTCCATTTTAACAGTCCCAATCTTTTACCAACTTCTCATATAAGCTAGTATCAAGAACTTTTAGATCACTTGGATTCCTTAGCCTCCTCAAATGTAGGAGACAAGTTATTAATGTGTGGAAATCTCTGGTAGAGATTTACTTAATTTGACTAGAAACATGCGTTGATCCTTGTCCATTTTCTCTATTATGACAGTTGAGGAATCATACCTATTCTTACCTGTTACATTGTATACATCAAGTTCACTGTGAATGCCAATGTTCTTGTTCTGATCTAGGCAATGATATCCTTTCCTCCCCCCTTCTTAACCCTAACTTCTCTTCCGCCCACTTCTCTTCGAGCTTCTGTGATCGAGCCTCGTGGCACCTCTGAATTGGACACCCATTCTCCTCCTCTTTGTCGTCGCTAAAGTACCACCAGGTCATGAAGGGTTGTTTTGGAATCCAAAGAGCACAAGGCTTCGGACTTGCATCCTCATTTTTGTGATACTCCTTGTTCGAGGCATTGTCCTTTTATGCAATCATAAAATTGCATAAAACTAACATCGAAAACTAAGAAGGACCAAAAATTAGAAAGATAATATAAGGGCATGCCCTTGAACCTACTTTTCCCATGCTCTGCCTATCACCTCCTAGCCTATTGCTACACTGTTTCTCCCTGGCCCTCTGTGTCCCTTGGTCGTCTTGTGAACTTACTTCCTTTTCCACCTTCCCTAGTCCTGTAGTCTCTCTTCTTCTCCCTACAATCCCCTACCATTGCCTTTGTGTCCTTCCCCTTCTGTGATCCTCCATTGCCAGAGTCTCCTCTCTTCCTTCTCTCCGTCTTCCCGTTTTGATCTCCTCTCCCTCTTCTCTTATTTCTCCCCCTTCTATTGCACCTTCTTTGCCTCACCTATTCTCGTTGAATGATTTCCTCAGCCCACCCCTCATTTGGCTCTCTTTCTCCCCCTTCTTCCCCTAACTTCCCTTTGGCCCATCTCTCTTCCTCTGGCCCACTCCCCTCAACTTGAACGTTGGTCCATCTCTATTAACCCTCGCCCTTCTTCTCAGTCCCATTTTTCTCTTCCTGTCCTACCCCCCCCCCCAAAATCTCTTACTCCCTTGACCCAACCCCCATCTTGGTGCTTCCTTTGCTCTTTAAGCCTAGCCAAGTGGGCAGCCTACCCCTTCCCCTTTGCAACAAGGACATCTTGGAAGGAGCTTTTGGGATCCAGCTTGGGGGCACCTCTAAAGCGAACACCCCTTCTTTTCTTTATTGTTGCCAGAGTGCCGACAGTTCCACCAACCAATTTTGGAGGGGTTTTGGAATCCTAGGAGCACGAGGCTCCATAAAATATATAGTTGACTTACGATCTTTCGTCTTCAAATTTGCAATCTCATTTTTGTGATACTCCTAATTTGAGTATTGTTCATTCATGCCATCACCAAATGACACCAGACTAACATTGAAAACTAAAAGGAGAAAAATTAGAGAGATAATAGATAGAGCATGCAATAGTTTACCTCCATTTGAGCATGATGGTTCTAAAACCAAAACTTATCTAGTTTCCATGCTATGCATCTTATTAAGTTCCAACCTTTGCTTCTCATCTGGATGCGAGCGATTCTTGAAAAGGCTATAAGGGATTTAAAGAAAAACACAGAATAAGAAATTTGTTACTAAAGCTGTAATCCACATAGACTCAGTGATAAAACTTACGCTTCAAGCTCTTGGATTTGTTGTGTAGTCTGTTGAAGGTATCTATTCTTCCTCAATAGGTGTTCTACTTCCTGATCATCACTAGGTGTGCCCTATTAATCTCCCCCTATTGCAACAAAATCTAAATTTTCCCCATTCATATTTGCATTGCCTTGCCCTTCCATGCTTGCTTGCTACTTCATATTTTCATTCAGAGTATCAAACAACCACAAATATGAGCATAAAGCAAAACATAAAACAAGAGTACAACAGATGCCATGGTTTTTCCATACAAACTTGAAAACGTCCCTTTCCATACCTAAGGTTTTGAGCTTACCTTGGTCTTCAGAAAAATATGAGATTTCATCGATGTACAAGGATATTATTTGTAAATAAAAAGAGATTAAAAATAATTTAGTAAAGTGTAACAATAAGAGAAGTAAATTGGAATATTCAGAAGCTGAGTTGGGAAAGGAATTCATTGTGAAAGCTAAAACTGATCGAGTTTCGATCAACTTTAGCTTAAAGTGAGTGGAAAAAAAAAACAGATTTGAATGTAAAACTTGCAAGAAAACCTTTCCATCCTCACCAGAATACATGATTAATCCATAATATGGTGAATTTCATTTTCATTTCGATCAACTTTAGCTTAAAGTGAGTGGCGGAAATTCTTACATAAGGGTTTAGTATGATGCTATAATTATGAAAATTCCATCTGATGAAACTCAAATATTAATACAAAATGAAGCTTACCAAATTTGATACTTATTCTAAGCTGAAATTATAACAAGAAGATTGTTCCATAGGCTTCATTTAAAAGACCTACTCATACATTATATATCTAACTTCTTAAGTGGTAGACCTTAGCATTCAGGGTCGATGGGTAGGACACAATTCCCATCTTTGCTTGACATTTGGTTTGGAAATGAGAGTTCGAATAAGTCAAACCATCTTTATTTATAAAGAGTTTTGAAAGATCTATGACTATGAGTGGTTTTTCTTCTTTTTTTGTAAAATCTATGAAATTATTTGGCTTTTAAGGAAGTTGTAATCAGGTCCCTATAACGAGCTGACTTCAGTGCTGCACAATTAATGCGCAGCACTGTGCTGCGAACGGTTGAGAGTCGATCGACCAATGTGCAGCACCCAAGCAATTTCACTCTATAACCCAAGCGGGCTTTATCCTCTTGACTATAGCTCTATGCCTACTTATTCTTCAAATTCGCAGTGTCAAACTTTCACTAACCTACTTGCTGCATCCTCTTCTCATATAATCTAGATTCTAGTGTAAAAAAACTTTCAGATCACTTGATTCCTTAGCCTCCTCACATATATGAAACAGGTTATTAATGTGAGAAATGTCCTATGGAGCTATACTTTGACTAGAAACAGCCACTTACTCTGATCCACTTCCCTGTTCTGAGAGTTGAGGAATTACACCTTTTCTTGCCTTCTAACATGGTACAAATCAACTTCACTGTGAATGCTAGTGTTCTTGTTTTGGTCTAGAAACAATGATATCCTCTCTGTTTTAGTTTCTACTGCTCAAATAAATTGTTGAGACAAATACCAAATAAATATGAAGACAAATGAAATACAGCAAAAATGGAGCACAGGTTTGATATGATTCTTAAATCAATATGATGTACTATGTTAAAGGGTAAAGCTGAAGATGATTCACAATATAATGGAAAAAGATACAGCAGAGATCTCTCAAAACGAATAAAAAACGAAAGTATATAGAAAATTTCGATCATTAACCCCTGATGTCGCGATCACAGAAAAGGTGATTTTGCTCTGTCCATTAACTTATTAGTCCACATCTAAACAGTATTTGATGTGCTCATGAATTTACATTTTAAGTCCATTAAACAAACTCATTACAGAAACATTTTAGTGTACTAATTTGCTATTAATCAGAAGCTATTCAGATGAAATCATTCATGGTCTCTTGGGGTTGAGAATAAGGAGTAGACTAGTCTGGAATGCAGACTCTGGAAATTTATCAGAGTCCGTGGATATTTATCAGAGTCTGGAATTGACATCATTGTAGGAGCTATTTGATGGTGCTCCCACTCTCCACAGAGATATAAGTGGGGGATATCTGAAGGCAAAGTAGAGAAATGCATTCTCCTGCAAGTTAACTGCTCATTCCAGCAGAAAGATAACCAATATATTAGCACACTTGATATTGAACAAAGGGGTAGCAATACCCATATGTTGTTCAGGAATCATACTCTCCTCTCCATACCAAACACCTCACCCCCCAACCCCCCCCCCCCTCTTCCTTTATCATCCATCAGTTTGGTTTTGCTAAATTGACTGTAATATAAGCTTAAAAGTTACTGAGTTTATCTCAACAAGATCTTCTGTTTTACACCCTTCCACCAAAAGTTGCGGTATCACATAAGAGGTTAACTTGGTACTACCACCCACCAGGAAGGTAGGGAATCAACTTCTTCCTAAAATTACTGCTTATTAATTAACCAGCTTTACATGCAAAATGCAAATCCAGACTAAAGGACTTGTTTTGTATAGCAAAGCTTAGCTGGGTCATTCTTGTTCATAGGAAATGATACTATCATAAATGAAACAATAGCCGGACTGATCAAATTTGTCAGCAAAGGCAACATTAGATGAATGGTTGACAGGAATGTGTTATATCTTTTATGCCAAATCTATCACAATACACAATGCTTTTTGTTGAACAATATTTCCACCAAGAACATGACACCTTTGGATTGAAGATGAAACAAATAACTCCTTCCACAGGTATTTCACAGTGCTCTTTGAGAGTTTTGTCTACACTATTAACACATCTGTTAAGAGTAATGGACAACAAAAGCAATATAAATATGCATCATTCGTGCCTGGTCATCTAGAAATGTGTTAAAAGGTGAGAAGAGCGAGCCATTTGATTCTTTGGCAGAATTAGGCTTCATAGCATCTGACTTGATGCTTTGATGACTCTGATCACAGGTTTAGGTCTATTAACTCTTTAAATCTAATGATTCAACTCATGATAACAAATTTATTTGATCTGAAATACTTCAATTATAATTAGATGAGTGCACCAGACAACAGTAACAAAGACAAAAAATTATTACCATTCTAAATGCACAAGCAAAAAATATTCCCAAGGAATTATGGCACATCAAATAAGAGTTTCTCAGTTGGATCTTATCAAGAAAAGACACCCCAGTAAGAAAACATGGCTAGAAAAAATGACTGGTGTAAGATTCAAGGTAAAGTTGCTAAAGGTTTGGTAATCTACTTCTTAAAGAAGATAATCCAGTCAAAACAAAAACAAAATGGCATCATATAATCATGTAAACCACAGAGGTCAGAGATATAATCTCTTGTATTCTTCTCAGACATCTCTGAATCTGCAGCTCAACATGCACTGTCAACAAATGTAACCATCAACACAACACCCATCCTGAAGTGCTTCCCAAAATCCAAGAATCTCATCAAACCATATTCCATTTTCCTATGGTTCCTTGTCAGTAAAGAAAAGTTAAAAGGTTAGGTGTCCTTTCATATCGAGTACCAAAACTAATTGTTATTCAGGTGACCCCCATCTTGACAAAAACTTTGCACCCTCACCAACCCATTTTTCTTACAAGTTAGACAAAGACAATCACCTTTATTTCTAAGCTGATACAGAAACTCTCGTTTCGTTTCTGTAAATCTCACAAGTAAACAAACAGAAATCCGTAAATTTTCACCAACCCAATGTACCACATTTGGTCGCTAAAATTGCATGGGCTCTTGATTTGCCCTAAATCATTCATTACAGTGAAGCCAAATTGATCCCAAATATCAGAAACACAGATAAAATAAAATAACACATCTTGTTGAGGTATAACCCTAACACATCTCACCTGCAGACTAGCTAAAATATCACAAAATCCAAAACCCTTAGCAGCAAACCATCATCAGTTATAGTATTATAAGAGAAAAAGTCAAGATAACAATCGCTTTTGCTGTTTCCCAGGGCATCTGTAAGAGTAGTAAAATCCAAATTCGCCACACAACCATCATTTATTTATCATTACCACAATCCCCATAGCTACAGTCATCACCATCGTCATCAACCACAAAACACGAAAGACCCTTTTGACGAAACAAACAGAAACCCAGAAACACACAATCTATTTAATGAAGACTAAGCAACGCGACCTACAACAGAGTACTTAGCTTCGAACTTTTTCTCCCAATCGTTGAGGACACCCGTCTCTTTCTCAGAGAGACCATCAAGAGAAGCGCAGACGTCTTCTTCGTTCTTGCTCATCTTGGCCAGAGCTCGACTCGCATCTTTGCCGGCAAACATACAGTAGGAACCGCCAGGACCATAGAAGTTCTTGGCAGAGGAGACGTCAAAGATTCTCCCCTTGATTGCTACGTATATGGGCTTGCTTGGGTCAGAACCATCGAATTGTTTAAGCTGCTGCTCTGTTAGCTCCATTTTCGGATTGGTTGTTCAAGCTGCGATTCAATAATAATCTGAAATCTACTGAGAGCGAGCGACAAAAAGGTCCGACCAAGGCATTTTAAGGCCACGGGAGTGAGGCCCCATGGAGAGAGAGAGGATCAGGGGTAAATCAGGAAATTCATTTCAAAATTTCTGTAATCTATAGCTGTTGGCCGGTAGGTTGGCCGGTAGACTGGAGGTAAATAGCGTGGAATGTCGGTGTCTTCCTTTCATTCAAACAAAATTTGTACAGAGTGGCACGAGCTGTTGGAATCTGGGATTCAGATCCTCGCCGTTCCCCATTGGTATGGGTCTCGAGTATTGTATCGGTCAGATGATTTTAAAAGACGTATCGTCCTGTGTCAAATATTGTATCATTTTAGTGTAATTCAATAGAGAGACATATCAAGATGTATCGTATTGATTTTGTCAAATATGGATACATATCAATTAGTATAGTATGATATTTTGAGATACTTTAAACCTTGCTGTGTGGGCTGGTTTAATTTTAAATGTTAGATGAAGTATAGGCTGTATAGCCATACTTCTTGAAAATAGACCGATTAGAAGAAAAAAAATGCGAAGACGAAAATGATCCCACTGTTGTGGGTTGATCCTTGCTGATGACATATATAATATTTTACATTCTTATACATAAAAAGAGCCTTGTACAGGAACAAATCAAAATAAGTATCTTAATTATAGAATCTACTGTCTAAAACCATTTTATGTCATGTGTTAAGAGTGCATGCCCGGGGTCACTAAGTTTTTTTTTTTCTTTTCCTTTCTTTTTTTTTGGTGAAAAGGGTCACTAAAAGCTAGTCAATGTGTGCCAGATGCCATGCCATGCCAAAAGAAAACGGTTACTGCTATTTGTCGGTTTGGTGAGATTTTCGATTTGAAACCTAAGGATTTAGATTGAGCTTTGGCCGACGGTTTGGACTAAATTAAAATCAAATGAAAATTTACCTCAACTCAAATCCAGCCCCACACACAAAACACAAAATATAGAGGATGACGACTCCAAGTAGATCCAACGATAAGTGATGGCATTAGCTGATCCAAACCACCCTCCACCCTCAAAAAATAAAGAATTTAGACTTTCTATCATGTGTAAACCAACCACACAATTTTCACCCAATTAAATTGAATTTGTAAAAGTTAAGAGTTATCAATTAAGACTTTTAAGTTTTAAAATAATAAAACTAAATGAAATTTAAAAATTAAAATGTTAATGATTAAGATTAAGACTTAAGAGTTTAGAGTTATCAATTAAGAATTTTAAATTTTAAAATAATAAAACTAAATGAAATTTGAAAATTAAAAAGTTAAAACTTAAAACTTAAACGGTAAACGGAACACCCAACCCATACTCAAACTCAAGTCTCAACGCCTCAAACACCGAAACATGGATCATTAGGTACATTTAAACAATACAAAAAAAAATTAATTACATTTAATATTTTATTTTGTGAAGGAAAGACTGAAGGGAACACAATCAAAATACAAGAACCGGACTCGGTTTGGCTTCGGTTTGGCCAGTTTTAAAGGTATTACCTCCAAACAACAAGTGCCCAAGAGAAAACTCGTTTGTCCCTTGAGATTCTATTTACAGGATAGAGAGCTTTTTTAAAAAAAAAAAAAGAGGGGGTGGGGGACCCCCCCGCACACAATGTTCGGACTTTTTATTGAGTGCAACATTGCTAGGATAGAGAATTGTATTTATTACATCCTTCACTATACATCCAGGAGGGAGACCCATCTTCAGTCCACCTTATTGGTGCTTAGATGTTGTCTTAACATATGTTAAAGAAGAGGAACCCCCCCCCCCCCCCCCCCCCCCCTGGGCAACAAAAAAAAACCGCCCCCAACAACCCCAACAACCCCCCCCCTCCGACACTTTTTCACCATATATTTGTGTAAAATTCACATAAAAAAAACTAATAAAATAATTTAGAAATTAAACCAAATAGGTATCACATAAACCCAAACAAAATATACGGTAGAAAGGTGTACTGCTCCCCCACGGTGACCCTCTTTTAGTAATAAACATGTCATGCATGCTCAGATGTTAATTCATTATTTTTCAATCAATTGGCTCATCTGGAAGAATTTATTAATTAGTCCAAATAATTTCGAGCAGAGGACAAATTATTTAATTACCCATCATTTTCCACTCGTATACTTTGCTTAAACATAAGTCATTGGATCTTAATCAAAGCTGAGTAGAAACGGTTGGTTCTCCCATGATTAAATTTGAACCTGCTTGAGATATGGCTATCATAAACCAGTTTCCCCTAAAATGACCGTGACCCGATCTGTTCATCTCTGATAAAATCTTTCTGATTATCGATCTGCCAATAAGTACTAGACCAAAAACCTGAAGCAAGGTTAGTTAAACTCAAATCTGCAAAACTCCTAGATATTCAGGTATTCTGGGCTAAATTTACCCCTTGTATACATTGAACCCTGATAACCAAAACCAATCACATCAAGATAAACAGATCAGCATTGGTAACATAAAAACGTAGGAACCAGTTTATGGGTTTAACCATCAGCAAGCCTAATGGTGATTTTCAATATTATCTTCTACCTGACAAGGAAAACCCAGTTCTCTCACTTTAAAGGAAAGCTAAACATGCCATTGAAACAACTTAATATAGTAGTAATTCATATTAAGAACTGGAAAAGAATGAATTTGATTTGATAGAGTGACACCATTAATAAGAAATTTTTCAACACCTAGTAGTAATAAAGGCCTACAGAAAAACAATACTTATACAAATCATCTCATAAATGAATAACTTTTTAGCTACAATTACGCAAGTAAAACAACTGCTAATTCAGAAGTACATTCCCACTGATAAAACTAACAATACTGAGTTGATGTCCTAAAACCAAATCATTGAGGTAAACTACAAAACTTTTGAAGTGCTTGACAGCGCCTATACTGTATCACCTGAAACTGCGAGTCCCACAGAATTGAGAACCTTGTGGATGACGACACTGGTCCATTACTCTCTGAAAATTCAGCATTAATTGCTAGTTTCAATAATTAATACTTGAATAGCACAGCCCTTCCAAACAACTTGAATCCGCCAAGGAAAACCAAAGTAGAACTCACAGAAGACCTTGCATTATTCTCAATTCTTTAATCGCCTCTGCTTTTCCAGAAGAACCTGCGACAGATTAAATAAATTGATCAGCTGGCAAGTCACAATTTGAAAAAAAGCAAAACCAAGTGAGGTCAGTCAAATATGTAACGACAATGATATTGGAAGTTCAAGAACTTACGAATCACGTATCAAATGAAACCCGCTAGCAAAATTCACTCTCTTCCATTGGAACCTCAGGCAAATCAAACCTGTCTTCTTCAATTGGTTTATTGATTACTGAAATGGCTGATGGTAAACTTGCGTCAAGGATCAAAGATAATTCACACTCTTAGTTCAATGAACAATCAAGGCTTCATAGTTCTTGTTTCAGTGGCTTACGAACTAGAGCGAGATAAACATTAAGGGGATTTATGAAACTACAAGATACTTTGTCAAGAAGCATTTTAGTCCCTCTGAAATCTAACTGAAATGAAGTTTCCACCAAAAAGAACTGAACTCACCATAAATGGAGCAAATTCCATATACACCCTGACTTTGAATACTATTATGTTTACCCGTTGGAATTTATTCAATTACGTCTACATCCCCTTTGTTTCGACTTAAATATCAAACACACCACCCCTACTGTTAGAATAGCTGGGTTAAATAATGACTCAACATCTATTTTATTTTCAGAGTGCCAAAATGCCCTCATTTACCCTCAAACCTGCTTTGACTTTCTAGGAGAAAAGTAAAAGAACAAAGAAAGAAGAGGGGAGGGTGAAGAACAACTGCCCTCTTTTTTTTCCCCAATTATAAGAAGATTCAGCAAGGGGTGTGATCATACCAGCACTAATGCACCACCCATCGAAACTCCGAGGTTAATTTTTTCTGGATTCCTCCATTTGCAATTGAATTGGTAAGCTAGTTTTTAGTGCCACTATCCACCACCCGTGGTGGAAGTGCAATCTTAGACGATGGACCTCCAAATCCCATTCAATAGATATCTTACGGAAAGCCATCCGTTTCGATGTGTCTGCGAGAATTATTTCTATTCCCCATTCCTCAATTGTAGATACTCCATGGAACAGGCGCATTGTTGTCTCCTGGGGTCTTAATTTTCCTCTTCGGCCTCTTTGAAGGTTGTTCTCCCCTCACCCATTGTCTTCCCTTGTATTTTTTTAGTTTCGCTTTGTCATTTAATATATTTCTTTACTCATCAAAAAAAAAAAAACAAAGACTTAGCAAGGGTAAATATGTCTTTTCCTATTTTAAAGCTAAGGAGTTAGGCACATGGGAATGTTTGTAATATATTAAATTCCAGGGGGTATAAACGTAATAATCTGCAGAGTCCAGGGAGGTGTATATTTAATTTTCTGCCATAAATGGGATTCAGATTTTCAGTGTATCAATTTGAAATCAATTAGCACATCATAGTAGACTCCAGACTGCTACCCACATGCAAAACTGTAGGACTTTAATAAGCAGTAAGAGACCTTTGAGAACTCCCAAAATAGAACTCAGACCAAATCACTACTGAGACCAGGTCAACCCTAGTACTTAAGAAACCTACAAGTTTTATCCTAATTCAATAGTTAAGAATATAAAATATTGGCAAGTGGATCAAAATAGAAACTACGTTCCAGAATAAGAAACAAAGCTACAACTCCACAACCATACAACTGAACAGAATCAAACAAAGGCTAAACTCTTCACCAGAGTTCACTCAATCATCTAGAATACAATATGTAAGAATCACCTTAAACCAATGGCCAGAATTCATGGTAGATTATCTAAGCACAATAGAAACTAGATAACTGAAGTTTAGTAGTTAATAGTTACCAATCCACAGGGCAGATCAAACACCAACTCAGGTCAAAAGCATGGTATGAATATCAACTAGGAACCCAAAATATCTCAGAGCATTCTAAGGGCCAGATATTGAGATAACAGTACCTCAAAGTTGCAGCCACAAAAACCGAGTTCAAAAGCACAGAAACAAACAAATAGGCTCCTTACCATAGTAAAACCAAAAGA
The DNA here is from genome assembly GCF_041222555.1 of Hakea prostrata. Classification (NCBI taxonomy): domain Eukaryota; kingdom Viridiplantae; phylum Streptophyta; class Magnoliopsida; order Proteales; family Proteaceae; genus Hakea; species Hakea prostrata. The sequence continues at coordinate 24,651,730 of NC_142602.1, forward strand.
TATTAAATCCATTGGGCAATCAAAATTAAGCCTGACTTGGCCCAAGAAAGGCTTCCAAGCCCAAAATAACATGCACAGCTTCTTTTCATGCTGATATTCAGCATTACACCAATAATGCATTCAAGCACATCTACATTTTAGGTCACTGATTGGACTGTCCAGGGGTCTCCCTTAGTGACACTGATATACCTCATTAAACCGCCAAAAAGAAGTCATCAAAACTACTTGAAAGCTCCTAATCATGCATCTACGCTTTAGGCCACTGATCTGCATACGATATATCTTGAAGCTAGCAGAAAAAAAAGCTTATTTAAGTCCATGATCAGCTGATATGGCTGGCTAATTTTTGACTAGTATCTGAAGCATAAGAAACATATGGGTCAGACTCTTCTCTAACTGCCCTAGGTTGGTCAAGTTCTCAGCAACTGCTTATAGAGCTCTAAGACAAGGCCAATATTACCACCAAACCATGTAGAATTTATTAAAGGACATGCTGAAAATTTGAATTGTAGGGCAATGAATGGAAAATATAAAGAAAAGCCTCAAAGATATCTTCAATGGGGAATCAGGCCCCCCAAGAAAATATTCCAATTAATTTCAAGTTGAAGGATATAAATTGACATGAGAACATCCTCCTTCTCCCCTCGGTTACGACTACTTGCAAGCTCCCTCCGGATTTCAGGGGTGACCTAAGATAGATGGTCAAAAAAGAAAGAAAAAAATAGCAAAAATTAAGAAGAAAAAAATAACATAAAATTAAATAAATAAATAAAAGAAACTGAAAAAGAAAAAGTGATAGAAGGTCCAGATGAACTTACCAAGTAATGTTTTTGGTGTTGAAGTAGACGATCCAGATTATCCTTGTCTTCCTTAGTCAGTTCATTCTTGTACCTGTATAGATCTTTCAGTAAGTATCTGTAATTAATGCACAGATGCAGGCGCCAATATTGGAATAACTAGTTTGCGGCTCATACATCAAATCAATTGATGCAGCCAAAGCTTAGCTAAATTGACCTGGGACGGATCAGAACGGTTAGCATCTGACCCATTCTGAGTCCAAGATGGAAGTATTCAGTTCGATGGAAAAAATATCACATAAAACGCAAAGAACAGAAGATAGATTTTGAGCCTGGGTTTTCCTCATTCAATTTCCATAGACTAGCAGTTGTGAGAAGTCTTAAACATTAGTCAGGGTCGATGTGATGAGGCCAACATGACATAGTCTCATAGAATGATAAATCAGAAAAGGTTGACTGGGTATGCATGTGTCACTGACTCACTTGGATTTCTTGAGTCTCTTGCAGTTTATGAATGTATCTGTTTGTTAAGAGAGATGTCAGGGTGAATGCACCACTCCCCCAAAACAGGCAAGTGGTGGGGGAAGATCAACGAGTGCAGCCAAAAATTTTGGCTGTATTTCCCAAATAATACAAGAAGGGGAGGGCCTTGGTGCAACTGGTCGGTGGATAACAGTTGCAGTCCCAAGGTCAAGGCATCGAATCAACCTCTCAGCAAAAATTGCTGGGGCAAGACTCCGTAGGGAAACTCCCCTCTCCCCCCCCCCCCCCAAAAAAAAAAAAAGAAGAAAGAAAAGAAACACCCAGACTCTCTTTATCTCTTTATTTCCCAAATAATACAGAAATGCCATAAACAATTAACATGTAGAAAAGAAAAATCCTCACCTTTGCACAAATGCAAGAAGTGACTGGTGCCATATCACTGGCATGATCCTCGTGTCATCAAGAAACCTCATAAAATGGGCGACAACAGCATCAAGCACACGGTAGGGTAATGCATACTTCTTCTCCAAAAAAAGCTTCAGAATGAAACTGCCACAGGTTAACCAAGGGAGAGAAAAAAAAGTCAAGCTAATTTTCCTTTTTGGCAAAAACTTCTAGTGTCTACATGTTAAGCTGTTTCTTTTCTTGCAGATTCTACTTTTGAGTACTTTCTATATTGCATTCATGCACAACTTTCATGAGGATCACATTCCCAACTTAAAACAGAAAATACATGGAAACTCTTAACTTCATTTTAATCCTTTTCATTTCTTCAAATGCTAGTAATAAAATTCCAACCCAGTTGTTTAGAAAAACCCCGCCAGCTTCAAAATCAATTCTGGGTCTAAGAACCATATCACCTAGAGATGCATTCTTATCTTTAAATCAACACAGGATGCATTTGGTTGCTCAATTTTGATCATAAAGTCAAAATTTACCTCAAACATTGTCATTCATGTGTCATATATCTTGTGAGCTCCAACCAAAAAAGCATCAAGGAATGTGATGGCATAATTTAGTCCCCTTCCTATCTCTATGGGTTTCTTTTCCAATTTCATTTCCATTGTATTCTATTTATGTGAAACCCAGAATCAATAACCCAGTTGAGTTTGCTAATGCGCGCACCCAATTAACATATATCTCAAAATTAAGAACCAAAAGAAATCTCATCATAATAAAAAAGAACTTTCAAGAGTTCACTAGTTAAGTAAAGAGAGAAGGATATGAGAGGATTACTAAATGATGCTAAAATAAGGACAAAATAGAGTCAAGATAGAAGGGGGCCAAGTAAGGTGGGAAAAGACAATATATATTAAATTGTAGAAGAGGAGGGTTGTCTCCAACCCTGTGACTCTTAACCAAGGCCAAAAACCAGATTCTAATTAAGTGAGAGTACTCTCTCATAAGGACTCCAATAAAACCAAATTACAGGAGGTTTATCCTAATTTCCAGCCCTTAAAATCTTAACTGGAGACAACCCAAAGGACCAACTACTAAGAAACTGAGAACCTGAAAACACATCAAGCAGAAGGAGAGGAAAAGAAGTTGGTTTTTATACTCTTGGTGACAGCAGTTCTTCTCGAGGGTTGGCTCCTTATTAAAATTTCTACTTTAGATGTCATTCTTTTTCGCATTGTTTTAACTGCTAGTTTTACTAGGATGTTTCTATTTTGATTGTAGGCTATTTTGGTAGCCAAAGGATTTCTATTTAATTTTAGGCTACTAAGTAGTCAGGACTTCTATTTTTGCCCTATCTATTCAAATTAACAAAGTTATTAAAAAATAATAATAATAAATAAATAAATAGGGGGAAGACTCCAGCCACGATTTTGTCAAATCAGATTTGAGTCTTCTTCATTGAGAAAGCAGAATCCTATGGTAAAGTAGCAGCAATCAGGGTGAGTGAAACCTTTGCAATGGTTCATGGTAAAGTCTTACATAGATCTTGGAGGTGAACCCAGACCATATCCCTCTGTCTCTTTCTTTTGTCTTCACTCTTCTTCTTCTGCTGCTGATTCACTATTAACACCTACTGTTGTAGGAGTCCTCCACTATTACAAGGACTAGAATTTCAAGTTTTGATGCAGTTACCATGATAGTAGGCATATGAAGGATTTGGGAATATTTTGTAATTTCATTTTACTAGTATATATATGTGGGAAAATTTACACTTGTTAATTTCCCAGTTTGGTTTGCTAACTGTTGAAGAAAGCCACATCATTCCCTGTAAAAAAATTTATGATAACAAGCACATAAGCACTAACCTTTGTGATCAAGTGCTAAACTGTCAAAAATACTTTACAGACCAATAAGCTTGAAGATCAGTGGAATATGAACAAACTAGAAGATTAAACCTAAAGATCAGAAGTAAGATTGATCGAATGCACCTTAGGACACATTGCACACTCATAAAATGCATATCATGTCGTACTTTTACAATATATACAATATACATGCATGTTACCTAGATAGATCCAAGGATATGTTTAGGATGTGGCCAAAGGAACAAAAGGACAACTAAAGTGGCTAAGAGTCAACCAGACAGAGAACAAAGGAAATAGAAGCGTATAGGCCCAAACAGATCCGGATTTGCCAAACCCGGCGCCTTTTGTGTAATGGATTGAATCTGTCTGATCAAATAAAATCAGACATGAGGACTGAATGGGAACAGAATGGCACCGTCTGGGAAACGGCAAGGCACCATCTGGGAAATGGCAACGCCATTTGGGACCACTATAGTACAAAATTCACATTTTAATGACTAGTTGTGAAACGGCGATCTCGTATAGCAAAAGGTGATGCCGGTTGATCTTAAGTGCGACAGTTTTATACTTGCAGAAAGCCTCCCATTACCTACAGCTACACTTAAACCTCCATAAAGGCATTTATTAGGCTTCTCCCAAAGTAACTAGACTATGCTAATCATGATAAGTAGAAACTAAGAAAAACGCCTTTGTCATCAAGTTTTTAAGTTTATTCAAACTCTATAAAAGGAGAGCATACTCCATCAAAGGAGAACGTGTTTTAGAGCTTAGTAGAAGCATTCTTTCTTTTCTCTTTGGTTTATTTAGGCTTTCTTTAGTTTTCTTTGCTTGCATTTGTGATATTTTAATTTCTAGATTGAATGTTTAGGTTTAAGTTTTTTATGTAATGCAATTCAAGTTCAAGTTTCAAGTTTTTAGATTCGTTTTTCTCTGGGTCTAGCAATTGCAGATTTAGATCATTCTAGATCTAAATCTGGTTGTTAGGGTTGGTTGAGATTCGAATCGTTTGTTCAATTCGCAAGCAAGTAACCTTCTTTATTAATCTTCTCTCCTCCCTCCATTCCCGCTTCTATCTACCCCTCCATATTCTTAATTTAGGATTTACTTTCAGCATTATTTATTGTTCTCCCTTCCTCTGGATCCTTGATCAGAGATGCCTACAGTCGTGCCTCTCTTTGGTTAAGGTTTCCATTTTACTTTCTGCAATTTACTTCCAGCACTGTTTATTATTCTCCCTTCCCCTGGATCCTTGATCAGAGATGCCTATAGTCGTGCCTCTCTTTGGTTAAGGCTTCCTTTTCCTTTTATTGCTTTGTTATTTACTTTCTGTTATTTACTTTTTGCACTGTTTTTTTCCTTTAATATCCATTCCCCCGATCGGTGGACTGTAAAGCTACGGCAAAGGGTCCACGGTCAAAGTCATTATTATTATACTCCCCTTCCCTCGATCCAGAGCTGACACTCGGATCACTTCCCTTTTCCTTTTTATTTTTATTGTTCGCATTTTTTTCCTGTCTTTTATTTATGCATTGATTGTGTTTAATTTATTTTTCGTTTCAATTCGATTGCATTAGACGTATAGATTAGGATCATTTAGTTTAGTTAATTAGTTAACAAAAATTGAATCATTCCACTCTCACATTACTATTAAGAAGTTGAAGTATAAGTGGCATATCTCCTTGAGATCGACCCGTTAGCTACACGATACCGTGCGCTTGCGGTTACTTTTAAATTTCACAAACAAAGATCATAAAGGATCTTCTCATCCTTAGAAGAATTGTAAAGGTCCTAATTCTCTACTCATTGTATTGAAAGAAAGAGAAAAAAACTAGTGGAATACTCTCTTAAAACCAAGAGAAAGTTGATATAGACTGGGATAAGTCAAACCAATAAAAAACTGCTTGTGTTATGAGTATTTGATTATTGCCATCTTACTTAATTATCTAAATTTCCAATAATTCTCAAAGAAAAGGCAAAATTCACTAGGTGTAACCTATTGAACTCCCGCTCCCTCTAGGTTATGTTCATAGTTACAACATTCAGCTTATGAAGGAGACTAGGATTGTTGCTCATTTATGATGAATATGATCCAATGAGAACTTCTCCTTTCTTCTATTTTCAGCTTTTTTATATGGGTAGTGGGGCTATTGATAGAAATTTCGAGTTTGGGTCGGTGGAGTTGTGCGGCTGTTCCATTCTCCTCCTTCTCTATTCAATGTTCATTTCTGCTCTATTACTTTTAAATTGTTTTTGTTATTGTAGAGTTATATTGCTGTCTTTACCAGTGATTCTCCTGTTTCTGAGAGGTACTTGCAAACTCTCAAGTTGACATCTATCTTTACTCAATACTCTTCAGCTCAATTTGAAATTTTGAGGGATCATGAGTGTGACAGAGATGAACCCCTCTACAGTTTCAAGCGAAAGACCTGATCTTCACCAGGAGTTGTTACATGAACTTCACACCTGCTTCCTAGGTCTTACCCAGACCTAAGTTGCACAATTCTTCGTCATTTAGTCTCCTATTGTAGCATTTAGCGGTGGGCATTAGTTAAGTTTTTAAGTCATTGCCCTCTCCAAGAAATTTCAGTTCAATAAGTGTTCGTATCACCAGAACTTGAAATCAGAACTCGTTTGCTGTAAAGAATCCGTATTGTGAAGAAAGAGACCAATACTCTTGTTATTTACCCCCAAAAAAACCGTAATTTTGTTACTATTGTACTTTTATTCAATTCCATTCCTTCTCTAATGATAATTGTTCTTATTACTACTATTCTGGGCCTCTAGTAAAGGTTTTCGAGCCCCAGATTGATGCAGGTCCAGCACTGAATTGGCCTGTTTTCCTTTGAAATCAACCTAGGAGTGATGGATATGGGGGTTGGGCCTTTATTTCATATGTTTATGTAGTCCTGGGCCTTAAGTCTGGTGTCTAGCCCAAGTGTGCAAATGGGTTATTTATTTTGTTTAAATAAGGTCAGGTCTATGAAGAGTTATGCACATTAAGTAAATAACCCTTATCAAGGCAGCTACACGTTAGTATGTTACCTAATTAGTCCCTGTTAAGGACAAGACTATTGAAAGTCATGCATATTAACTAAATAATCCTTATGATGCAGGACCAGCAGCACCAAAGCATTTTTGGCTCCAAGGATACTCTGGTCATTTTGCGGCAGACCTACTCGAGCCAGCAAGGCCTAATTACAATCAGTAAATTTTGAGGAGTCCAATTCAATTTCTATTTTGTTATTTGGGTCAGCCTAGGAGCAGTAAGTTGAAGTCCTATTTTAAATCGAAGTTCTATTCTATTTAAAATAAAAGTCCCTTTCTGTTACCATTAGGAGTTGTCTAGTAAAGGGATGACACTCTTTTGTTAGTTTTGCAATGTTAGGGAAGCTGTCATTATTGAAAGTCATGCATATTAACTAAATAATCCCTATGATGCAGGACCAGCAGCACCAAAGCATTTTTGGCTCCAGGGATACTCCGGTCATTTTGCGGCAGACCTACTCGAGCGAGCAAGGCCTAATTACACTCAGTAAATTTTGAGGAGTCCAATTCAATTTCTATTTTGTTATTTGGGTCAGCCTAGGAGCAGTAAGTAGAAGTCCTATTTTAAATAGAAGTTCTATTCTACTCAAAATAGAAGTCAAATCGAAGTTCTATTCTATTTAAAATAGAAGTACCTTTCTTTTACCAACGGGGGTTGGTCCAAGTGGTAAGCAGCTTGGTCTGCTTAAGCAAGGTTTCGGTATCGAAACTTTGTGGATGCAAAAAATCCCCGCTGGGAGACTCACCCACCACAGCCAGGTGTGCAACCCGGGTCGAACACCGGATTAGTCAGGGCAAAGCCTTGGAAACCGGGGTTGGCAACCAAAAAAAAAGAAGTACCTTTCTGTTACCATTAGGAGTTGTCTAGTAAAGGCTATAAATACACAGCCTATTGCTTGTCACAAACCAGTTTTTTGGATGAATAAAAATATTGAGAGGAGTTGCAGCAGAGAGTAGTGTGGTTCAAGAAGAGGTTTCCAGGGTTTCAGCCTCAACAGTATCCTTGCAGTAACATTGTAGAGTGTTTCCCTTCATATCTACTTCATCCCCAACCTTCTAAAATCAGTAAACACTCATCCCTACCCTTCCCCATCTTCTGTCCCCATCAAACCCTACAATTTCCCCTCTCTTACCTGCAGCACCTCTTCTTCTTCCCCAGAACCAAAATTTGCATCTCTCAACACCCTCCACAAAATACCTCCCCTTCTAGGATCAAAACCTCCCCTCTCTGTCTAGCACTTGATCCCAACCTAGCCCTTATTACCCTCTAGAAACCCAAAATTCTGAAACCCTAATTTTCCCAAAACCCTAACCCTTTAAACTTGAATCTGAAACCAAATCAGCTATGTTCAGATTTAGGTCCCCAACATCTCTAAGCCTATAAACCCTAACCAAACCCAGTACAACCCTCCTACAAACCGTAAAAAACAAAGACAGCTTTTAAAACCTATACCCTAATTCGACTGCTGATTCCTTATTTGACCTTGGGTTTTGGCCCTCACCCCAGTGAGGCCACATCAACTTATCAAGGCTGATACATGTTACCTATTTAGTCATTGTTTAAGGACAGTCCATATTATCAAAATTCTATTTCAATTCAGTTTAGTATTTCAAGTACAAGTAGGAATACAATTGTTAAGGCTATAAATAAGCCTCTATATCATTAGTAAAATCAGCTGTTGCAGCCTATTTGTTTGTTGTTCTCAGAGAATAGCATGCTCCAGCAATGGTAAGTCCAAATGCTCCAGTGAAAGGGTCTCTAATGAAGTCAAGCCGAGTTTCCTCTATGGCTGTGGATTCAGCCTGCATTCAGATAAATCCACCATCTCAACTGCATTAAACAAGGCTCCTACACCATGTAAGTGACGACCAACATATCCCATATCCTTCCCTCTTACCTTTTATTGTATCTCTTGAATTTTTGGACTTCCTATAACCCCCAAACAAGAACACCCTTATATCTGCAATTTAGTCATCCAAACCTCATCAAACTTGGAGGATCATATCCTCATGTTATTACCTACATCCCCTCCAGCTTCAGCCCATTCTGACACTTGTAGACCCCGGTTCCCCATCTCTAAATTATTCACCACATATCTCCATGATCAAGAAACCCTTTCTTGGTCCCATTAGAGTTGCCATCTTAAAAGATCTTGAAAGAACTTGCCCTCATTCAATTGAGGCTACATCATAGATTGCACCAATCCAGTCCAGCATTCTCAAGTTCTAATTTCTGTTTTATGCTGTGTTCTAACAGCCGTAGGTTCCTATGTTGGGTTCGGTTACTAGTTCTTTATTACCCCCATTCCCCTCAACACGTTATTCCATCATTTTATTTATTTTTTGTTCAGATACCTTCATCTTCAGTTAAAAATCTACTGTTGCTTTTTGGATGGACAACAGGATAGTGGATTTATTCCAGCCAAGGAATGGGCTATTCCTTTTCTGCTACTATTTGCGTCTCTCTGCTCCCTACCTTCAAGCAGAGTTAATGGGGATTGTTTGTCTTTGAAGTAAGAATCCTGTATTACTAAAGTTTCTATTTTCTGTTAACCATTTTCCCAGCAGATCCGACCAGTGGATCAGCTTGATTTTGGAAGACTTGAAAAACCTATATCAATCAACTCCGACTTCATAGTTCAGACCCATTTGCTGTTAGATTCTAAGATTTCACAATCTTTCTGTATTCTGTCACTTCTAACATGGATTAATGTGATTCTATCTGGTGATTATTTTCAACTCAAAGTTTGATTTGATTACCAACAACACATAAATGGGTAATATTTCTTATACCACATCAACTGCTGAGCTAAGAACAAAAGGCAACATTGAAAGCCCAGAACGACTAAAACCTACAACCTACCAAACTTGCTTACTAAAAAAGTCAAATATCACAGTTTCACATGTGTCTGGATACCTTGTTGTACCATAATAATTCATCTCCGCAAGCTTCAGCAGTCCAGCACTGTGCACCCATTAAGAGAAGCGAGTCAGATTGGGACAATAGTACAGGTAAAGTGCCACCAACAAGGTCATGGTATTCAAGGTGAAAAAAGAAAAAAGAAAAAAAGCATTACCTTGAATGAAGTGGTGGAATAGAGACCTTCTGAATAACACTTCCAATAATGACAGCTTCCCTAATATTGCAAGTTCCTGACTGTACATTCATAATGAAATTCTTAGTACCACAAGAAAATAGATAGAAAACTTCAAAGAAGGTTATAGCTCATTTACTGGATTTCCAAATATCGGTGAAGCGATTAACAAGAATCATGACTTGATCAAGTCAACAAAGTGTTCCTATATACCAATAAGATGGAAGAAACAGTAGCAAAAGAACCACTGGGGAAATGGGGCTACTAAGTAAAAAGAAGACAAGGAACAAAGATTGCCTGCTAAGTTATGGATTAAGCTGAAAGAATGAGGAAGAAATGGGTTGAAAGAGTAATAACGGTTATAACAAAGACCTTGTTTAATGTAGTGTGAAACCAGAGAATTCTCAAAATGATTAACCTTAGAGAAAGGCAAAAGGAAAAAAAATACAAGTCTATCAGCTAGCCTTTCAACTAACTGCGAACAAGTCACCTTTGTTTTCTCAGTAATTGTTTACATCTTTCATTTTTCAATCCAAAAGCAAAACAATGATAACTAGGTAAACTGAGTGACAAGATCAACTCCTACTCATGCAACAAGTCAAGAGTCACAGACTAATAAACAGCACAAAGACGATATCAAATAATTTATCAACACAAAGAATAATAATAAACAGGGCCGCAACAAAGATACTTTCACCAAGAGCAAAAAAGAATGCCAGTAGACTGCATTTAGAAGGGCTCTTGACATACCTCACATAATGGAAACAAAATACCCTTGAAAAAGGCTGCTGGCTTGTACAGCGACTTCTTCAAAGCTTGATATAAAGCAAAATGGAGCTTCTTATTCTTCCTTATGTCTTCTCTAATCCTTGGGAGCAAGACATACCTGTAGAAGCGCTGGGCCTTCTTCACACCCAAATTGGAAGAGAAGATTCTTGTGGCTTGATACACAGCATTTGGTGACCAATTCTCAGGTTCTGTCAAGTACAGTACATCTTCCCAAAGCTCCATTGAGGGGATGTGTTTGAATGCCTTTGGGACTTTTCCAGTAGTGTATCTACTAAGCAGTTTGCCAACGCTGCAAGTAATGTTAATTGGAAGGGGGGAAATAAAATATAAAAAATAAGAACCTTGATGAGTACTAACAGGACTTGTGGTCCACACGCAAAAGCACAAACAATAAATAATACCCCATTGAAGGTGGGTGCATTACCCCTTGTATAAATCTATGATGGTCTGGTCCATTTTAGGGAGGGGTTGTACTTCTGTAAACAATCAAACAGAAATTTATCAGTTCATAAATTCAAATGCAAGAGGAGCACATGGTACAAATAAGCAAACCAAAGACAATTCACTATTCTCGAACTACAAACAATTTATATTATTGATCAAAACCACCTGGCGCAAAGCTGGAAATTTGCTTAAATAATCAAGCATGGCCTCAATTCAATGTTATAATGCACTAGAAGGAGAAATACTTAAAAAAGTAAGGCCAGTCAGTAATACTTGTCCAAATGCTGGATTTGATAATGTATATCCCAGCTTAACTGCAACTGGTTGTGAAGTACCCAGACATTGACATTGTTACAAACTCAGAACTCCCATCCCCACACAAAAGGAAGGAGTTTGTCCACAAATGATAAACCCCCTAAAACCCTTAAGTTTACCACCCATGCAAGCTGTATTAGTTCTTTCATTTATTACCAATACTTAGCATTCTTTATGTCGATTTCATGGAACTGTTTCTATCCCAACAGAGTTCTTCCTTTGACTATTAGACCTCCCAAGCACAAAAAATTTTACAACCATATGTTTCAAGTCATTCTACCACCAATGACAGAATTTGCATTCAACTCAAGTGTCCTCGCAGGTTTTCATCCCACGAGCTCCCAGAATCTCTCTTGACAAAAAGGAATGTGATTTAAAAATTTTTAATTAATTATGCTAAAAAGACCAAAATTTTTACTCGAAAGCGCACTGGAATTTGCATAATACACACAGATTCAGTATGCACTTCAGAATTCCTATCTCTTTCGATGTTAGAAAATCTGGAGCAATAAGTGAATTTTTTTATTTTTTTTCAATTCTGAGTTGTACTTCGTAATCAACCTAAACTATCAATGAAAGAAAGAAAAATTTTACCTGAAGAAACCTCTGCTTCTTTTTCTTTTATTCTCTTTAAAATGAGGTCCGTCAACGTCTGCTGTGGACCGGCGTCCTTCGACATAAAAGCTTCCAAAACTCTCTCATCCTCCTCATCAATCTTCTCCTATTTATTTAGGATACAAAAAGAAATTCAGAAAACGGACTGTAAAACCAAACGATAGCAACACAAACACACAGGGAGCAGAGCAATTTAAATTTTAAGTTACTTCATTTGCATAGCCACTGTAGAGACTAAGAGTTTCCGAAAAACCATCAAATGCATCAATATCCTCTTCTTCATCACCATCATCTGTAGCTTTTCGTTTGTCAGTAACCGCAAAGAAGGCAGAGTTGGGATTTTGTCCCTTAGTTTCTTCTTGGATCTCCTTTTGCTGAATTAAGGCTTCTTTCAAAATTTTGGAACTCATTCCGGTCGAAATCATCTGATAAAAAAGAAAACCCAAATCAGACGTAAGAGATAGGTAGACAGACAGACGAATAGGTGAAGTAAATATATCACCTTGTCTTCTTCCTGATGTTTCTTAGCTGCTCGTGATCGCTTCTTGGAGGCGACTGAGGAGTCATCAGCATACAAAGGCTGGTGCTGCTGCTGCTGCTGTCGGCCTCTCTTTCCCATTGTTGGTGAAGCTCTCAAAAGTCTCTCACCCCAACGCTCAGTAGGGAGAAACCTAACGAAGCAGCGAGAGGGAAAAAATAAAACCAAATAAAAAAACCCTAACCGGAAGGTACACTCCGTAGAAAGATTGTGACTTCACCCCTTACCGCCACTATTCTCAATTTTTCTATATATATATATATAAAGCAATATATATAAAGCGCCTTGTTGCTTTATAAAAAATAAAAATAAAAACCAACTTTTCGGACTTTTGTACTGCGCGGACATTCTCCGTGCAGGTTGCAGTTTCTCGACAGCTTTCAAATTCTAATCCAACGGTGATAAGAACGGGTAATATGGTAATTGTATCAGTTCACTTAAAATAAATTTTAAAATTTACAAAAGACTACGTCAGTACTATCAAATTCACAAATTGAAACCCCAAAAACGAGATCTTGTTAATCTAAAAACCCTAACCGACTACTACACAACACTAAACTCGTCTCCGGTGACCTAATTCGCCTTCTACTCTCATAGATGATTAGTCGAAGATTTTTGTTTTTGTTACCTTATAGCAACTCTGCCTTAATAAATACACCTTTTGTTAAAAGATAATGGAAAACTAATACTTCAGCATCTATCTTATTTTCAAAATCCTCAAACTGCTCTCATTTACTCGTAAACCCATTTCAACTTTCAAATAAACAAAAATTAAAAGAAGACAGAAAGAAGAGGGTAAGAAGAACAACATGACTCAAAGAGGAGAAGAAGAACCACATCAGTAACTTTTAAGCATTTTTATTTTTTTCTTCACTAACATGAAGATTTGATAAAACTAAATGTCTTTTTTTTGTTTTAAAGTTAATGACATTAGATATTGGAGGATGTGTAATATAATAAATTTTGAAAAAGTAACGCGTAAGGTTGCTCCATTGATAAGAACACAACCTCTTAGTGAGGAAGTCTTAGGTTAAACTACTCTTTGCAAATCTAAGAATATAGCAAAAGGAAAAGAAAAGAAAGAATCCTTGATCTTGTAATTCCACACTATATATGGAGAGTGGAATGGAGGGTCGGATTCAAATCTATTAATTCATACCACAAATTTGATTGACATTTCATGCTAAGACACCTAAAAAAAATTCCCTCAAAATAAATGTAAAAATTTTTTTATAAACATTCCCAATAATTATATATAATTGGCAATAACTCTCAAGAAACAATAGGATAGTACACTCATCAGCAAGTTCAACTAAATTATGGTTAAAAAATTTACATACTTTAAAAAATATAAAGTTCTAAATTTCAACTTTTTTTTTTCTAGGGGTTAAATATTTCTTCCTCTCTTCCCTTTATCTTTTGTTCGAGGCATTGTGTTCTTCAAACCTCATGATCAAGTAAGGTTTAAACAACAAAAGAAAAGAAATTCAATGCTTGATGGCCTTTGGTCCTCCAACGGAAGAGCTATGTTCTATCGGACAAGACCAGGTGTTTGACATCTTTTTTGGTCTGCAAGATGAGTTCATCGGCTTTTGAATTGTCAAAAAGTCCTATGCTTCATCTTTTTTTGCATATTTTTGCATTATCTCCTCAAGCTATTTTATGTGAATTTTGGTTGCTTGTGCATCAAATTAGGGAAGAGTTTGGGAAATTGATGGACCATACTAGGAATCTCTTCCATGTCTTCTAAGAATTTAATACAATTTGTCACTTATCTATTCGCCTCTACATTTATGTTAAAAACGGTTCATCTTTGTAAACTTTAGCAAACTATCGAGTTTGCTCTACATCTTTTTCTAGATTTTTCTCCTTGCAAGTAGATTGCAATATGTTCTATTGAAGCTTTGAATTTCTGATTACAAACCCAAAAGTAGTTGGGACCATGAGTATCTCCAACTTTCTTGCAAGACGTCGTTGAAACATCGTTGAATTTTCTTGGTAGTTGTTAACTGAAGTTTTAAATACTTTTATTTGGCTTTAAAGAATATGGAAGTTGGATTTTTCAATTAGGGCTTGCGAAAAAATGAGTTTGGGATCGGGTAGAGCAGGGGTCTCATTTTGTAAGTTTTTAAAATATTAAATCTTTGAATGTAAAAATAAAAAATAATATTTACATTTATACATCGCTATTTTATTTAACACCGCTGGATCATTTCTTGTATGTGTGACATAATCCCCATGGCTGGTTGTTGGTTGCAGGCTACGGCCATTGCAACAAATAAAAATCCATAAAGTACTTGGTGTTGATTGACGAGTTTGGTAATTTCCTTATAGCTAGCTTTCAAATAAATGTCGAATGAGTTATACGATTCAAACAACATGTAATATTCAAAGCCAAAAGCTAGAGTAAATCCAATGAGCGCCCATTAATTAGAATATTATACATAATTGAGTCCTAGTCTCCTAGGGCACTCACTAGGATCTCCCTTTGAAGTGCCAAATGCTATAGAGATGGGAAATATGATCAAGAGTGCTTGAGAAGCATGAAAATACAACTAAGGATAAAGATAAATTTGTCATTTCCTCTAGTTAACTAACAAGTCGGGCAAAAAAAGGGGCGGCTGTGAATTTAACATGGTTCTAGAGTGTTTATGCTTTTCATCAATTATCTTAAAGCATTTCTAACGTTTTCATTAAAAAAATAATAATAAAAAAATCCCACAATGGTAAATATTTTTTTTAACAAAGCTGAAATTATATTAAGCTCTCAAGTCGAAGACCCAAGGCAAGCAAAGAGGGGTTTACAATGCAAGCTGGCGGGGATAAACACCAAGACCTACTAAGCTAAATGACCCTGGAGCCCTTAGCAAGAAAATCTACCTAAGCATTTAGGGACCTGCTGATAAAGTTGAATCTAATAAAGTAAAAAATAGTTGAAAGCTTTAACACATCTAGGATAATGCCACTACTAGGCCAATCCAATGATTGCATTTGGCCATTTAAGGCCTTAACGGCAGGCATATGGTCATAAAATATAACCAATTGGGTGATTCTAAGTTCCAAGATACAAAAAATGGCGTCTCTAATCGCCTCAAGCTCCATGATGAGAGCTGAAAACCCAAAATAGAACAAAATATTTGTAATTATAAATTTGCCCATAGGGCTCCACAAAATGCAACTTCTCTCAATATGCTTTGAAGAGGGATTCCAAGCAGCATCAACAAACATGCTAAAGTTGGATCGAGGTGTCGGAGTATCCACTTGAACATCACTAGGATTAGATGAATGAACCTGCAAAACATCATCTTCGTGGGTCAACTTCACATCACAAAGCAATCTATTATAAGAGTTTAGAGAGGAAAGAAGAGAAAAGGTTTACCATTGAACAAAATATTATTTCTATTAATCCAAACCACCCAATAAATAATGTTGCATAGGTAAGAACAAGATCCTTTTGATTTAATGATGAAAATCTAGCTTCAATGAAGTCTAACCCTCATGTAATGAGTTGCTGTTGAACTTACAAGAATTAAGGTGCAACATAGAAGCTCTCCACATTTGCTTTGCAAAGTCACAATTAAACAAACATGGTTAATAGATTCAACCTGTACTTTACCTTGAGATGAACAAAGCATACAAAGAGGAGATTGAAAGCTATTTCTATTAAACAAAAGCTTTTTGAGTTACAATACCTTCATGAACAACTCTTCAAAGGAAATTTTCTATTTTGGGTAAGGTATAGATGTTCCATATCCAACCCCCAATTAATGTTTGTAGAATCAGAAAGGGAATTTGAGAGCCCATCAATTGAATTTCTGATCAACTAATATGCATAATTTAACTTTGAACTTACCATATTTTTTCATCTTTCCAAACCTAGAAATCATCAGCTTCCATATTTGAAATCGGAATTGATAACATAGCAATTTTCTCATTAGGGGTGAAAAACACATTTTAAAGATAATATTTTTAACATTTTTCCCTCCAGTCAATTAAATCGCCAACAAAAATGGGTCCCATAGAAACATGAGATAAACAAGGGAAAAGAGAAGGTAGGTGAGGGATCCATGGGTCCCCAAAAACTTGAGTTGATAAGCCGTTACCTATGCCCTTAAGTAACCCTTTCTTGAGGACATCTCTCCCAACTAAAATAATTTTCTAGCCCCAAGACCCTCTTTCGGAAGTCTAGGCATCCAAAAATTTTACATCCTTATAATATTTGCCTTTGAAGGTTCTGGCCCAAAGGGAATTTGGTTGGGTTAGCAATCTCCATCATTGTTTTGCCAATAAGGTTTTGTTAAAAGAATGAAAATCTCTAAACCCAATATACCCCTTGATTTTCAGAGTTACATAACTTGTACATTTTATCTAGCAAATTCCAGAGTTTCTATAAATTTTCCACTAGAATCTCCTGAAAAGACGAGTTAACCTGTTGCACAAATCTTTGGGAAGAAGAATATTTGAGATGTACTTGGGGAGAGCCAAAACCATTGCTTATTAAGAATTCTTTCCCTGCTTGCGAAAGAAGCTTTTACCTTCAACCATCTAGTTTTGACTAAAGCCTATGCATAGAATGCCTGGTTTTTTGATTTGTTGATAGTTGATGGTAAGCCAAGATAAATCCCATGAGATGACATTGCTTTTATATTTATGGTTTAAATGATGTGCAATCTAGTATGAGGAGGGACTTTCTTACTAAATAGAATGTAGGATTTTGAATTATTTATTCATTGACTCGAAGCTTTCTCATAATAATTAAGAATTTGCACAACATTGCAAGCATTTCAGATTTTGCAGGGGCAAAGATCATGTAGTCATCCACAAAGAAAAAATGGTTTATCTCAGGGGCAAATCAGGCCACTTTGATGCAAAAAAAAAACAAGTTATCCTAGTTGTACATGACAACCTCCTTGAGAAAACTTTATGATACAACATAAATATATAAAGGCTCAGTGAACACCCTTTGCTAAGGCCTCTAAAAGGAATTATTTTGCTCGAAAATTGCCCCACCACCATAATTGCAATTACATATGGGGCGTGACACAAACTTCAGCTGTTGGGAAAACTTAGATACCCTATTTTAAATTTATGAAACAACTATAAAAGAACTCTCCATCTTATAACAATAAGTGGATCATCGTGAAGATTCCTTGATAGTTGTCTAAATTTCCCTGGGGTAATCAACAACTTCATTGTACGTAATAATTTAAACTATAACTAAGGGTCTTTTTGGAATATTTTTTATGTTTATGTTTATGACATATTTATGAATAAGCAATTATAATAATATGTTGTAATAAATAATTTTTCTTTTGGTGACTACTTTACATAACATATTATATAACAATAAATAGGTTTGGCATTATTAGCTGAATGATATATTATATATCATCAGTTTGATTTTCTATTTACCTTGTAAAATATAAATTCACTTTAGTTTTCATTTTGTTTTGCTTTCATTGGTTTGGGAAGTTTTGAATATTTTAAAAATATTGTTAAATTAGAAATGGGAGCAATGTGGAGGTTAGAGAGGGAAAAATAAAGTTTGTTTAATTTTTTGTAACTTTTCCATTTTACCCTACTTAAGTAATATTTATACACACATTCATTAATGTTATTCGCATAAACAAAAATTAACAGTTTATAATGAAAATTCATTAATAGCTCTTGATCTACTTATGAATTTATGTCAAAATCAATTATTTTAATAAGAATCATGTGTTATAAATCATAACAAATGCATCTATATATGTATATAAGTAAAGTAATCATAGATTTAAAGTCTACCAAAGAGAGCATAAGTGATTTATTATCAACATTCTCATTTAAACATAAATACCTCATGTCTATCCAATGATATCAAGTAGTTAATAAAACATGCACTTGTTATGACTAATAGAAGCATAAATATTGTTAGCGTGTTATTTGTCTGTAACTGTCCATCATTTATCACTCTTTATTTATTTGGTTTCTTCTTATAATTGAGCAACATTTTTTTCTTTCTTTCTATTTGATAGATATGAATATAAAACTTTAAATTAGAAGATTGAGATATTGAAGGAAACTAATGGGGCAATTATACTTTTCTAAAATTCCCACGATCCATGTTGAATTCAATCATCTTTTGAAACTTTGGAATTCATCTGCTAGAGAAGAAAACATATATGAAACATAAGAGATAGGTAGACAGATGGACAAATAAATAAAGGAATTGTATACCCTTATCTTTTTTATTGTGTGTTTTCTGGTGGCTGGCGAACCGAAACAGCTATCGAAACTCAAATCGGCGATTTCTCGCCATTTATCGCCAAACCGGCAATTTCTCGAGATATATCGCCGAAAATTTTGCTATTTTCGACGATAAAACTGCCGTCGCAACACCACCATCCATCATAATTCAGAGGCTTATTCATGGTTTCGGAAGAGCAAATTAAAGAATAGGGTTAGGGTATGTGAAAAGGTGCGATCCTAAGGAGAGAAGAAACTCTAGGACACCCTAATCCCGAGCTCAACAATTTTATTAAGGGATAATTACTATTGTCCCCTTATACTTTGGTTTTATTACTAATCAAACCCCTTTATTTGTGAAATTACTATTGCCCGCCTCACTTCTAAAGGTGTTAAGTGGCTGTTAACATCAAATATGACATGTCTATTTTGCCCTTAAAATTAAGAAGTAAAAAAATATGGTATTACCTGCTCATTTATAGAAACTATATTGCATGTCAATTATATCCTTAAAATCTTATATTTTAGAATTAGTTTTGGATTTGGTGGGACAACATACTTATGATTGTTGAAACTTTCACATTCCACTTAAATTTTTCATAATCATCATGGAAGTTTTACAAACAAATTAGCATATAAGATCTAATTGATTGAAAATTTGGTAACATACATAATGGTCAGCATATATTAGGTGATTTTCAATTTTCAGATTTGAATTAAATTTGATATTTCTTAATATTTTAGTTTCTATTTAATTACATATTTTCTTTATTTGGTGATTTATTTTTAGAGCAAAAAAATCATATCTTTTCTTTATTTCTTTTTAAAAAAGAAAAGTGAAATTAAAGTTAATTTTTTCCTATTAAAGGTAGTATTATAACTTGAAAAAAGAGCAAATAAGTAAAAAGATTATTGCAGGGTTATTTTTTTGGATTTTGAAAAAATATATAGATGCCACATCATCAGTAAACTGACGGAGCTTAACGGTAGGGGGCATTAGTAATTGTTGACAAAGTTAAAGGTTGGAATAGTAATTTTAAGAAGTACAAGGGATAAAGTAGTAATAAAATCAAAATACAAAGGAACAACAGTGATTATCCCTTTTATTAATCTTCAAAACTGAAAATTACATAAAATACTAAGTTATTTATAGCTTTCAAAAGACTCTAAACTTTAATAAGCACATGTTAATTTCTCTTTTAATTAAATTTCTTAAGTACATGTGCCAATTTAAGATAACATGAATTCAACAAAACAACTTTTAATCAAAACAAACTCCAAAGTCCAATCGAAAAAACAACTCAATTTATGAATTCAAACTTAAATTAGTTCCAGTATGAAGAGAGGGTGAAATGCCCAAAATACCCCTAATAGGGGGATCACTTGAGTTAAGGGTGGCTTCTTGCAGCCATCCTAACAGCCCCATTTAGGATTTTGGCCAGGGGGTCTTTGTGTTCACTCCACCAAATTGTTTTTTTTCTTATTTGAACTGATAATTTTATATGCATTAGGATTTTTACAGACAATTGAAGGGTCATCAAAATACGGCATATTGATGGAAGCTCTCAAGAAGCTTTAATGACAATACCATTAACGAAGTAGAACCCTGAACTTTTTACTAAGAGGTGTTGGTCACTATCAACCCTTTGTTGGTCATGTTTGATTGTTGATATTATAAAGAACCATTGCGATTACACAAGATACCACACCTTTCATGGCAAATGTTAAAGGAGACCTATGTGAATTGCATGAAAATAGGATATCCAAAAATGGAAAGGGGGTGTTCAATAAGAGCAGTTCAACTTCAGTGTTGCTTATGCGTTAGACGCCAAAATTTCAATCTCAACCGTTGGCAACAGGTGCTATACAACATTCAAGTCTCGGCCCAATAAGAATAGTAATTGGGACCTCTCCTCTTTTCTTTTTCTTTTTCCTGTACACCTCTCATTTCTACTTCCGAGTAATTGTGCCCTTTTGGGCATTTGGCCACGTTTGTGTACCCAAAAAAAACCCTCAAAGAGTTTGTGACCCCTAGGATACTGGTTAAACCATCTCCATGGATGGAGAAAGCTTTATCCACAGCCGAGGCTTCCAAAGCCAAATTTGAGGGACTTGAGTGTGTTTCCAAAATAATCTTATCATGAAGCAGCAATGTAGGAGCAACCAAGCAAGATTAGAGAAAACGAGGATGAAGAGTGAAGATTGTAAATGACCCCATGAAGGTTTTTAATCTTATCTATATTTTTTAATCCAAGAAAAAAATGAAAACGAAAAAGAGAGCTGCACATTTTCATCACAAACAAACAATTGAGAATTCAGGAGTGCTACTGGGTTTGTCACTTGTCTTCAATAATTTCCTTTCTCGGTGTTTACCATTTACTTCGCTTCAGGTCCCATCTTTTGGGTCCAAAGAGTCTCAGCATCTAACCAAACTTCATTTGGCATGTCAAAAGTGAAAACAGATTCAAAACAACCTTTTCTGTGAAGCAAATAAAGCCAACTAGATTTGAAGATGGAGACTAGAACAGAAGGATGCCACCTGAACCTCCAAGCACATAAATTTCCAAGAGATGTTACAGACATGGGAAATAGGAGCCTTAAATGACAAAATGGTTGAAGCAGAAAGAGCATCTCTATTTTTGCTACTGCAGAAAGAAAAGAGGCCCCAATAGAAAGGTTAATTACATGAAATTACATAAAGCAATAAGAAACACAATTGAAAGACAAATGATCCTTCGCTTGATAGATGATGCTCATCTTATGTTGCTTGTCTATTCACTTTCAGGTATGGCAAGGCACCAATTACATTGTCATAGTCACTCCGGTTAACTGGGTGCTGTCGATGATGATAACCACAGAGATGTTAGAACTTAGCAAAGTAAGTTGCCCCATGGTGGTATCAAATACAACATCAAACATGGACAACTAGATACTAATTATCGTATACAACATCAAACATGGACAACTAGATACTAATACGTAAACAACATCAAACATGGACAACTAGATACTAATTGACATAATCAAGTTGCAGAATTGATGTGGAACCAGTAATAGTTTCAGGTGATAAATGTCACTGAAGTATCCTTAGGTATAATTAGCTTGATACAATAAAACAGCACAGAGCCACAAGGTGCAAAAATATATTGAGACAAACCACCCGCCCCCCTTCAAAAAAATAAAAAAAAAAAAAAATATGAAAAGAAATCCCCCAACACCCAAAAGAGGAAAAAATTGTACATAGCAATCCATGTTGTGTTCAATCATACAGGGAGAATAAATTAATACAGTTAATATTTTCAGCAATTATATGCACCTAGTCTTTCTCCTTGACTCTTTTTTTTTTTAACAGTTGAAAGCAATAAAATGGAATTCAAAATTATCACTCTAGATCCCACAGTAAGGCCCATGATGGTTTTGGTGCAAATTCTGGGAAATAATAAGTTAGAATTGACAGGGTGCATAAAAAAGATGAGATAAAAAGGAATATGGCATAAAGATGATATGTCTAATGATCCATTTAAATAGTATGACCTAAAAAATAGCATAAAGAATGTCCCAATGCATGAAGCCCCAACTACAGCGGGGTCTGCAAGGGACAAATGTATACAGCCTACTGCTACACAGAAAAGGCGATTTCGAATATTTGAAACCACAACAGTTTGTAAGAGCTGAGGTATACTGTTGCACCAAGGTCCTAATCAATTAGTTAGAATTCAAACTAGCTAAGATCAGATTAATAGTACTGATACTATAGAAATACAAGCTAATAAACCAAACAGCAGTCAAGAAACATTAACATTTTGCACAGATGGAATATAAAAAAATGGACAGGTATATTATTGTTATATAATGAGCACTTGGTTTCAAATATTTCCATAAACAACAGACAAGATAAAATGATCATGCACTGCTTATTAACAGAAACATATAACAGCAATTTCAGGATATAATTTTTTTCCTTTTGGTTAACCAAAGTAAGCCATAGAGCAGAAATACAGCTACCTAGTGACCAAGTTCTTGACAAACTACTCTGAAAAAAGGGAGGGGGCATTTAGAAAAGAATCACAAACAAAGATCAGAGAGCGAACCAAGGGAACATTAGAAAAATAGTTGCACCAAGTTGCACCAAGCTTCTATGTTACAAATTGAAGTCTCATTTCTTTTTCTCTTTTTATACTTTTTTTAGGGAGAGGAATAGGCACAACACTGGCTTGAGGCAAGCTAGAGGGTGGCACCATTGGGAAAGCAGGATCAGGCATCACACAAAAGAGGCAGGGCTATTTCAGACAGGGGAAAAGCAAGATAGACATGGGGAATTAGCTCATGGTATATGGCACTGTGTGTTGGGACAAGGCTTGTAGTAACATTGTTGTTGTTGTATATGGGCAGTGTGCCCAGACTTCTCCCATTTTCTCAACTCAAAATTTTTTCCCGGTATGCTTCTAAGTTCTAATGCATACTCACACATTCTGGATTGATTGAACTATCTCATATGAGGATCACTCATCTATCAGAAAAGTAATTCAGTCCTGTCATTTTGTCTTTATTACAGCTGTTCAGATCAGTCAGCGATTACTTATTCCCACTTTGCTTGTTCATAGTATGTAAATGCAAAATGTTCATGCCCACATACCTTTTAGCTCTTTGCTCATATAAAACTTGAGATATTCAATACAAACATCTCTGTTGCTTTCTTCTTGTTCTTTATGGCTCTTTTTAACCATAACAAGTGACCTGGATCCACCTGATAGTATCTCTTTTTCAGGAAGTTTTGAGCAGGTTCCCATCACCTTTACATGTAGGAAACTGATCAAAGAAGCCAAAGTTTTAGCCAGCCTTGGGATTATAAAATACCAAAATGACTAACTTCCTCTGATTTTCTAACAGAACTCACATTTTGTGGACCCAACAACAGAGAATGCTGTATGTATTGCTCATCCTTTGTATACTTTCTTGTTTTCTTCTGTCATGAGTTAACACAAAGGAAATACCTTACCGAAGACAATTGAAAATCCTCTACTGCTATGAAGCTTCAAGCATAACCTTCCATATGCAATAAATAGATGGAATTTTATCGGTTCCATTTCTAAAAAAGATATGGACCATCCATTTTCTTGTCAATGAAGGACACATGTCCATCAATCACATCTAAAGGTTCAGATTAAATTAAAATAAAAAAAAATTCTATCTTCTAAATCTTACTTCAACCTTTAGATGTAACTAATGGACATGTGTCCTTCATCCAAGGGGAAATGGATGGTCCATTTCTTTGCTAGAAATGGACTTGATAAAAATCCATCAATAGATTCCCTTGATATGAAACACTCTAACATATATAGACCTATTACATTATCATACTTACACTCATCTCCTAACAAGCTAAATTAATCAGTTATTGTATATGTTCCAGTTTTTTGTTTTTTTTGGTCTTCCAAATATTAACTGCAAGCTCTGATTTCATCCTCAAGAAATTTCTCACTTTTCAGAAAAATAATCTAAAATATTTTAGAAGGGCACATGTACTTGCAGATAAACCCTGACAGTCGTCAACAACTCAACATGAACCTTTGAAGGAAGACCTAGAAAGGAAACTTGACTATGATTATGATATTTCCAAGACATATCAGTTGCTCAAATGATCTCACAGAAAAGCATGCATTTGAAGCTTCTGAATGCCATAAACAGAGTTACGACCTTCAGGAATGCTTCTCCATTTAGACATTCTTAGCCTTTATTACCCAACCTTAACCGAACCTCCAGATAAAAGATATTTCAACAAGAGAAACACTAGTTTCCCCAGTCCATTTTTTTCCCCAAGTGAAAAGCTAATTCACGTGTTGCAGAAAATGACCACTTTAGTTCCCAAGACACTCAAGACATTTGCTGACTTTGTTATATGTAACACATCTAATGAACAAGGACTTCTTCTAGCCTTCTTCAATACTGACTTAATTTATACCTTGTCATATCACAGATATGGTACGATTAGTGAGATCATTCTAAATGCATATTCATAAACAACCCTAAGTTCAATCAGGTGATGGCATACAGTCATTTGAAGTTGCGACTATGTAATATCCACACTGTGGATAGCTAACAAATGAAATTAACCGATTCAGAAGAATGAAGGGAACTCCAATTCATCTGTTGAATCTGTGAGCATAATCGCGATTTGGACAAACTATGAGCATTGTTGCAATCAAAGTAAGCATAAAAGAGCATAGAAAACATAAAAATGAGGACAAAACTCATATACAATGATGAAAACTTCAGATTGCAATTCCAGCCAAGAAGCAAAATCTACGCACATACACATATGAAAGTCTAATTATATTAATTCAAACATAAATTCAGAACAGCCCACCATTTTCGAAAGTCGTTTCTTTCTATTCCTATTCTTCTTCTGTAGCAAGTGCTGCTTTCCAGCTCTTCTCCGGAATATCTTCCCAGTACCCGTCACCCGAAATCTCTTTGCCGAAGCCTAGAAATCAAAATCTTTACCAAAAAGGAAATCCCAAAGAAACGAATCTTGTCTAACAAAAAGAGTCTTCTGTGAGGCAACTTTTGGGTGAAATCTGTAAAATGCTTAGAGATAAACAACATATACCTTGTGGGTTTTCATTTTGTAACCCTTTGCAGCAACAATGGTGGGAGATGTAGGGCTTTGAGGGGTACAAGTGATTGTAGGTAGCTTTTTTGGGAGAACGGAGCGAAACCCAGAAATATTTTGCGACGAACTAAGACTCAATGAAGTTGTCTTGTTAGATGGAGCATGACGAACGGTATGGCAACTCCGTAACGAAGAGATGGAGGATGGGAGCTTCAAACAGAATGGCATCAGCGTTGCAGACGCCATTTTCCAAGAGAGTATCAATTCTTCCCTGCTCTCCTGCTAGTCTTTGGAGCAGAAGAGAAATGTGTATGGATGAGAGGATAGAAAGAACGGAGAGGACCGTCGATTATAAATAATTATCGTATGGTTGATCTCCGCTGTAGACGCCACAGGTACCCTTTCAATGGCTCTATGTTTTTTATGCCTCATACAGAGAAGATCCCCATTGAATGGCCATAGAGCTCCACTGCTTGTAATTTTTCACTTTATTTTCAGGGAAAAAATATTCATGTATTTTATCGAATCATGTATTTTTCTCATTCACTCCAGAGTGATTGAATTGATAGAATCTATTAGGGCCCGGGGGGTGCGGCGAACCCAAGATTTCTCTGCCAATGGAGATCTTATCACCCCCGCGGCCCAAAAATATGGAGATCTTCATCCCAAGGGCAGAGCAAAAGGCACGGCCTTAAAAATTCTAAAAACCTAGTCACGAATTGTATTGATGAAACTCGTTCAAGACAAATGAAACCCACATTTTCATGTGTCTTTACAAACAAATTTTGCAAATGTTTTGAGTCAATTTTTTCGATCTCATGAAATTGTTCCGTTGGCTAAACTCAGTGAGGTGATAAAAACCCTGAAGTCCATTATTTTGATGGTTCGATTGAGAGAAACAGATACTCGAGAGTCAATATTCAGAACCGACTCCAAATGAGGCATTTGAAAAAAAAGATAATTATTATTACTCTCTGTCCTGTAGCTTCAAAAACTAATCAAATTCGGTTTTCTATGAAATCTGTCGCCTGCTCATTTATAAGTGTTAAGTGTCTTTTAAGATTCTACCAAAAAAAAAAAAAAATCTGCTAAGATTGGATATATAATATCTAAAATTAAAAAGTCAAAAACAATATTATTTTATTTTAAAAATCATAATGAACTTGTTGCTTGTGCAGATGGAATTAGATTCTCTCAAGGCCATAAAGTTGCCAGACCAATATTGTGTCTTGATGCCGGATGTTTTAGACTTGTCGTGGACAAGATCAGGAGTCTTGCTGGCATAGGAAGACGCACTCAGTCTATGCATGTTGGTGGTGAAAATAATGAGACCACTGACTAGATGTCCACAACTTCCGTCGAATGAGTAATTCGATGTTCTTTCCTAAAAGTGGATATTGAACCAGTTCTTGGCAATGAGCTTAGCTAGTTTTTCTTTTCTTTGGGTTCATCACCCATGCTTGTAAACCCTTCTGGCCCCCCCCCCCCCCCCCCCCCAAAAAAAAAATAATAAAATTGAATTCCTTCAATTCCTTCTTTTTGGGTTTTCAAATAAGATTACCTCCTTCATTTGCTTTTGTCAAAGAGCCTGATTAGGAATCACTGGCATGTAAAGAGCTGGGATTGCTACTAATTCTGTTTGGTGATTCTCGTAGGCGTCTCCTCCATATAACTTTGAAAAATCCAAGGGTTGCAGTCTGGCAGACACAAAAAGGTGCATGCCACAGGCTTATCAGCAGATGAGTTTGAAGATAATAAGCAATGGTCATTGTGAAAGAAAAGTTATTTAAGGGTATTCCAACATATCTGATTTAGGAAGGAAAAGCAATTTAAGGGTATTACACAGGCTACACATAAATTAATAGAAAAAAAAAAAAAAAAAAAAAAAGAAAAAAAAAAAAAAAAAAAAAAAAAGAAAAAATTATTTAAAAAAAAAAAAAAAACATAATTTTTTGGGGTAATTAAAAAAAAAAAAAAAAAAAAAAAAAAAAAAAAAAAAAATTTCAAGGTTATTTTAGAAGTTCTAAAAAATATAAAGATGTTGTCATCAGCTAATTAACGAAGAGTTAAAGATTAAATTAAGAATTTCAAAAAATACAAGGGATAAGATAATAATTAAATTAGAGTAGAAATAACAATAATAAGTATCCCTTAAAAAATAATTTTCATCTTTTCAGCAAATTACATATACACTTCCTGGATTTGTGAAGTATTACATGGTGCATTGGTTCCATCAGTAAGACTAACTTCATGATTTGGTTGATGAGTAATAGCTTCTTACATGTTCTTTCAGTTCTCAACCAACAGAAGTACAATATGGCGAACATGTAACCTGTGGTATTCACTTCCACAAAGGATTGGTCTTTTTCTTTAGTAACGTATATATGTTTGTTATGATATCTATACAATATACTGTACAAAAAGGAGATTTTCAATCATAGCTGTTCTGATTTGCACAATATCCAGCGAGACTAAACATGTAATTTCTTTCTTCCTTGACTTGCAAGAACTGCCCAGATCATTTTTTTTTTTGGTATCAGGCAAGCTGCAGGTTTATTTGGTATGAGAACTTGTCTGAGAGGTTAGCTATAACAAAACCTGCAAAAACCTGATCAACAGATAGGCATGTTAAATAAGTTCTATTCATGCAAATAGATTTCATCAAAACGTTGAACACATGTATATGACTGATTATGAACAGAAAAGTACCTGGATGGATCCAAGTATATAGAGAGCAGAGTACCGGCGACTATAAATTACGATGTCTGCTACCATCGCCAGAGGTATTGTGAGTGATACGCCCAGGGTTGCAATTAATGGGGTTGTCCAAACCACAGAAAGAGCCCTGGTTCAATTTGAATTTCAAAGTAACATACCTGAAGAGAAGAAAAAGCATACTGACAATGAATGTATAAGGAGATGGCTTTATATACCACAAGTAATCTGGAAGAACATTTCCCAGCAAGCTATTTAGCAGCACTGCTTCTTCAATAGACACCGATCGTGGCATTCTAAAAGCTGGTTCAATCCCCAGAGCAGTCAACGGCCATACTGCATAGCAAAGCATACAATATGTTTGGGAGATACTTTAATGTAAATGGAAGGATGAAAGAAAAAACTGTTAGTCTTTCAGTTTGTCTTAGGTGTAGGGGGAAAATGAGCAGTTCTGCGAAAAACATTATTGCCATGTACCCTGACTGGGAACAATCTTCAGTGGTTCCTAGTTTGGAAATTATCTCTAAGAATTAAAGACCTGAGCTATTGCTCTGATAAACAAACAGGAAATATTGCAGCACTGCGGTTCAAAAGAATCATAGACTGGTATGGTCCATATATCAAACACAAAGAACTGAGATTTGAATATCCAGAGAATTAATGAATGCACTTAGGTTGGTTTGATATCATCAAAAAACCATGTGATACTATCTTCACAATTTTTGCCAGTGAAAAGACAATTATCATCAGGTGGAATGTTAATTAGGTAACAAATATTGCCTCTTACCGAGCCACCAAAGGCCAAGAAGAACAAATAGTCCAATATATCCAAATAACTTTTGCATATCAATCTTTTCTCCTTCTGAACCAGAAGCTCTCTTAAGTAGCACTGCAAAATTAGGCAGTAATCCATATGTCACATAGCAATTCAAAGCAAAGACCTGTTATTAAAATTGATTAAAACAGTTAATGTCACAGTTTATAAGATAAAATGCTCCACCACTGAGTAGACCAGATGCTACTGCAGAAAGAAGACCAAATATGTCACCCATCATTGACTGAATTGTTCTCCTGGGAAATACGTAATGGAAAAGAATGTCAATTTAACAGGAACAGTGAAATCCCCAATATTTTTCCAGAATTAAATCTCTAATGCAAAACTAGGAGTAGCCATGGTAACAAATTATTGTGACACATAATAAATGAAAAAGAAGAACATGTTATATAAGTTTTAGAAAGTAATTTCTAAGAACTTTGTAGCATTACAGATAGTCTCCCCATGGGCTATTGCCTCTATGTAGCTTTGGCTTGTAAGCATTCCTGTAATAAGAGTCGTAAGATAAAGAGGGTTTCTTCCTATTGCTCATACTGTAAAGGAAGAACCAGAAGAAGAAAAAATGAAGACTATCGATTTGTTAGACCATTGAAGGGCCAAACTGGTG
Source organism: Hakea prostrata (assembly GCF_041222555.1). Lineage (NCBI taxonomy): Eukaryota > Viridiplantae > Streptophyta > Magnoliopsida > Proteales > Proteaceae > Hakea > Hakea prostrata. The sequence goes on from NC_142602.1 coordinate 24,681,113, forward strand.
CCAAAGGCTTCCACACAAGCAGACCCTAAGGGGGCAATTTTCCTATGTAGCCTTACCCCAACAATTCTTGCTGAGAGGCTGTTTTGGTACCATTATTCGTGAAAGGAAAAAAAGTAAAACTAACTTCATTCAGAAGAGCAAGGCGAAAACAGTGGATTTGTCAAACATAACTCAAGAATCCAAGGTGTGAAATGTGGCTAACATGTCCTGCTTGTGATAGACAAGGCCCTCCAGGCTACAGAATGGACAAATGTATTGCCTTCTCTAGGAAGAAAGGAGAAAATACAGTTCGTGAACAATGAAGTAATTATCTGTTGATATTTGATAATACTACAAGATGTAGAGTCCACTAATGAATGGAAGATTCATTTAAGAACTACTGATTTGGATTTGATGGAGTAAGCAATCATCAATAACATGAGAATAATTAGGTAAGGAAAGACCTAAACATTCAATGAAAGATCTCAAAATCTGAATAATCTTACATGGATATGCTCTGTTTCTCATTAGGTGCCCAAGTTTTCCCAACTGTTGTCATGGCAACACCAGCAATGGTAACAAAGACAGCAACAACTTTTGCAATATTTATGGAGTCCTGGCCAAAATATGCTCCAAAGATAAGGGTGAAGAGTCCTGCTGTGGAAGTTAAGACTGTGGTACTTGCAACACTTGTGTTTGCTAATGCACTATTGGATAAGTACTGCATCAAAGCAAAGTGGGAAAATTCAGTAACCTTGAAGCATAAACTGAAGCCAATCAGAGGTTGCACAACAGAAAACAGGAAGCAGCAAGATTGCAGAAAAAATACATACACACTCCTCACCTCGGAAATAAACCATAATGGAGCCAGATAGAAACTACACTTTGCAATCTCCCATGAGCTAAGCTCACAATTGTCGTTTAATGAGCTAGATTCATCTTCGGTGCTCCTAATAAGCAGATGCCTACCTGCTTCCTCTTCAAAAAGGTATACATCACTTGTCAAGCAGCCTCTCACCTCTTTTTCTAGACTACGATGCATTCCATTAATTCTAAGGGGAGTATCAAGTCCAATTGATGAGCTCATTATAACATTTGCTTGTAGTAGCTTCTTGAATGAATTCACACGTAGGAAGTTGCGTGTCCAATCCCTAAGAACAGAGATGGGTAGATAGATCACCATAAGAGAAGCCCCTAAGTAAGAGATCGCAAATGGTTGTCTGTACTTTGAAAAGATTCTCTGCATGAATGACCACAAGTTAAAACCCCTAAACTTGCACATATGGAATACCCAAAGAAAATTTTCCCTACAAACAAAATTTTCTTGTCACATATTAAAAGATACATTATTTTTTGTAGGAAGAGTTCAACCTTAATTGAATTAGATGAAACTAGAAACAAAAACAGAGGAACCAAAAAAGTGTACATGATCTTCTGTATTAAACATCTCAATTTTGCATACCTCCTCAGGATATAGCTCATATATACATCAGAGTCTAGTAAGTGTTAAGTCTCCATGTGTTAAGTATCTTTTCTACTTCCAAACAAATAAAGGGCAACATATTTGAAGTCCAAGGTTAGACAATTTATTGCAAGAGCGCTTCTCTAAATTTAAAATTTCCACCATGTCAATGTGAGAAAAAGAGAGAGATTGTCTCCATAATAGAATTAGGTTTGATTTTGCATAGAGCATACAAACAAAATCCATCAAAGAGTAGTGTAATAAAACTACAAACCCCAAATAAATCCTGTTTATCATACAAAAGGATAGATACCCAGTATCTGAGAAGATCAGGATGTCATCACAGAGAAACAAGATATTTAAGAAATTAAGTTTCATTGTTACTCCAAACTGGGGCTTCTTTATTAAATTCTTAAACACCAACCAATTCAAAAACCTACAATATATTTATTCAATAACCTGGGCAGCCAAGCTAAAAAGGGAAAAGAACTGATTTTGCATAGCCAAGGTCACAAGAAGAAGAAAAATGATAGTAACGTTGGACAAGTAGATGAAAAATATGAGCTCCATTACCTGCGTAACCTCTGCGGATGCAACCCAGATGAACACAAGACCACCAATGAAGAATAACCCAGTCCTGTATCTCCAACCCATCATCGAACTCAACACTAGAAACCCAGAAATGGTTCTGAAATCCTGTTAAGATGATGAATGCTAGAAGCCTTCCATCCTTCCTTATACTAAAATGAAGGAATGCCAAACCCCGCTTCTTATTAGAAACAAAAAGAAGATGAAGAAAAGCAAAAGCAAAAATGAAAGGAAGAGATGAGAAGTCCAAATGAATAAATTTTCCACTCAAGCACGAAATTTGGGAGACGTTTTAGGAAAAAGCAAGAAATTGGTGCGCATTGACAGCAAAAGCAGGGTTTGATATCTGTGGAAGTGTACAAGTGTACATGAAAGAACTCAACCTCAACCTTCATAACAAGTCCTCTTCGCCAACTTTCTTGACACGGCTCACTGACGTATTCCGAAATTACAAAATTACCCTTCGAATGAGTAGTTGCCGCTCATAACTTTAACAATTTAAATCAGTGTCCTTATGGAAATCAGTGCCACCGGGTGATTCAGCGGCGGAAATTGCTTGGGTGCACGTGTCCGATCCCGAGATTTTGATCTCGATCGTCCGTTTCTTAAAAGTGTGAATCTTGACTTCAGTCATTCGTGGCACTGAAGTCGAACTCTTTAGTGGCTCATCCCCACGACATCAGAAGGCGTGTATTGTGATCTTTTACATTAGTTCAAGCATGAAACCTGTTCAGGGAGAGGGTGGTTGCCCCTCCTTGAGATTTGGGTTTTTCTCAAATCGGACTGTCAAAGTCAATGATTCTGAAGCTTAACAACCCTTCTCTCTTCTACCAAGATAAAAATATATTTTAGAGAAGACTGAAGAGAGTCCAAGATCAAGAGATAGGGCATTTAATGGGCTTTGACCCGTCACTTGGACTTCTAGGGGGCGTTTGGTTGATTTGATCATTTCACATGTCTTTTTTGGTAAAATCAACGCACGTATCATGCAAGTTGCAATAGAGGAGTTACTTTAAAATTAATACACACAAACACACACACACGCATATATATAGATGATACTGTTAGGTACGGGTTGTCCGACCTAGATCAACCGGAGAGAACCGACTGGGTTCAAACTGGTTTGGCCACAATGGCCCAGCACCCATCAGGATGCCAAAAAAGTGCCATGTCCAAACATGATGAATGGTGTGGGTGAGAGTCCTCATAAAGGGAGAATCTATGACTCACTAAGGCAAGTATCTATGTGCGGCAACGGTTTAAACTCCGTAGCCAATAAGGGGTCTACTTGCCTAGTTCAAATTAGATGATTGACGATAAAGCCAGCCAATCGTATCCAACAACTACCATACACTCAGGTTAGACTACATAAACATTGAATTTATGTAGGGCAAAAGTAATTGATTCATACCTACCTATTCGCTATTATGTCTCCTACTACATGTTGTATGAGTAATGACTTGAATACGATGGATCTCCCAGCCAAAAAAAACAAGTAGGAAATAAAAAATGCTCCCCTTGAGGTTAGCTGATATCTGGACTTTGAACCCAAGACACTTGCTTCCACTACAAATAATCAACTAGCTATTTTACCCAGGGTTTCTATAAAACTCACTCGCTCGGTCTTAGGATATTGAGAAAATGGAAGAGTTAGTTGTGAGGAAGATGAATGCTAAACACACGCTTGAGAAATTGCTCATGAGATGAAGTAGGGCATCATGATTGCCAGTGCACTTGACCAATGCATTAAATCTTCAAAGCTACTAAAACAGGTTTAGTCAAATTTTTTTAATCTATCTCATACTAGATTGCTCTCCATTAAATACATTACAACATTTGCCTATTAAGCATATGACTCATTCGTGGCTTTTCTATTCAATGCAAAAACATATATTGATAGCGTAGTCCCTACATTACCATAGAGACCAATGAAAAAGTGCACTTAGACATCTATCACAAAAAATGACGTGGCTATTTATCACCTGTATTTGGGCATAGAGATGCGCACCAACTTTACTCTCAGTTTGGAAATGAGTAGAAGCTTTAAATTCATATAATTAGACTCTCCCAAAAAAATACTTATATCACTAGAATCACTGTTGATGGGATTCCAACAACCACAATTATTTTCCAAGTGACATGTTGTTAATGTTATCTTGGGTAGCTGGGTTAAGTTTCTCTCCATAAAGAAACCTCATGTGTTAAGCTAATATTTTGAAAGTTATTTAAAAATGTGATTATTTACAAAAGTCAATTGAGTTAGAAATGCAGCATTATCATATTGCTTCTATACACTATTTCTTAGAGTTTTGATTCCTTCAAAACAACCCTACATGAGGCCATCAATCCAAACTTAGGTTTCTCATTAAGTTCAGAAATATCTGAGAAAGGAATAAGTAAATGTGTAAAAGAACAAAGATTCTGTTGGGATTTATTAATTATATTAATAAATTAAATGTCCAAGGGTAAAACTAGAAAAACACTTTTAGGCAGTTACAAAATATATGTTATATATTTATAACTACCGCATCATTTGAGAGTACAAGATAGTAGGTGACTCATTTGTGTGTGAGTTTTTCAGAAAAGAAGCCGCTGCAGATACTCCACAATTTAAGAATCCATGTAAGGATATTTTTCCTATCAAATATGGAATTGAAAATTATATAAAGTATTACCAACAGATTCGAATATAAAATCTCTTTAGTTTTACAGTCTCTATATAAAAAGTCGTCAATGTAACAAAAAGACATCAACCACCTTATAAAATCACCAACAATTTATTGATTGCTATTACGTCAATCAAATGTTATGGGGTCCACATCACAATATTTTCGATGCCACTATATATCACATTGGATCATTCACCCAAAAATCAGAAAAAATCCCAAATTTTTTCCAACAATCGCGATCAGAGGAACAGTAAAGGTGATCATTAACCACTTGATCATCAGATGATTGATTACCCTCTTCACCCTACAACAAAAATAACCAAAACGACATGCCACATGGCAACAACTTCTTGAAGGGACCACATTCAACTTAAAAACCCCCATGTGATGACATATTATTATAGAACCCAGTACTATAGCGGCCAAATCTCGACAAATAAACCACATGGGTTTCAATCTCCATTTTATACATCCAACATCCAACGGTTCAGAACACGTTAAAAGCCAGCCGTATGGTGACAGCTACTTCTTTATCGTAAACTACGAAGTTGCAAAGAAAGACCCGCGAACCCGTGAAGAACTCAACCTAGTGGGCCCAGTTAAAAAAAGAATCAAATACATCCTTGAGTGGGCCCAAATAAGGGGCCCAGTTCTCTTTAGAAATAGTAATGGCTGCGTCTACGCTTCTGCAAAGGCTAACGGCTAAATAAAATTTCAAAATGGGGCATAGTCTTTTAAAATGGGGCATAGCCGAACTGTTCTCACATGACTTAAAGTTAGAACACGACAATGACGTTGAGAAAATTTATTGACCTAGTCTATTGGGGTTTATGAATTTACGCAATTACCAAATCCCCTTTAACAATTTATGAACATGTCAACCTCAATCCGAAAATTTCATATTTTTTTTTCTTCTTCTTTAAATTTCCAAATAAAGAACAATGAAAACAGCTTCTTTGGGATTTGTTTCATTTGAATACTGCTTTAAAAGTATTGGGAGAAATTTCAGAGATTGATAGTTGAGTTTAGGTTTAAAAATAAGAAGAAATAACTCTGTGAACAAATTACAGGGAGATGGTTGGAATCTTATGACCATTAAACGCTATAATTTTGTTGGTTGGGATAATATATTTCAGAAATTCAGATTGAATTTGAAGCGCAAGTTGGAGAAACTTTGTAATTGGCACAACAAAACTCTACTCGATTGATGATGAACAAAAATTATGAAAGACTGATGATGATAGAATAAGAGGTCCAGCAATGAAGAAATCAGAAGAGGGAAATTTTGTTGGTTTTTGGAGTCTCTCATTAAACCCAGAAAAGAAGATATTTGGACCCAACAAAAATGGCGAAAAATATTAGAGCTTTATGTAATCCCAGAACATACATACCCTTTTTGGTCTAAGTGATTCACCGATCCCCAGATTGTTGTTTTGGAGAACTCAAAGGAAACAGAGGTAGAAGCTCAGGTGGGTCTGAACCCCTCGGAGTGCTCAAAGGTGATGGATGCAAATAAAATCCTTTCTCTGCAATCGCCTTCTCTTCTTCCCAAACTGCAGGTGAAGATGGAGATTCACTACTACTCGAGCACTGAAGAGAGGATAAAGTGTCGGAACCAATTGGAGTCACCGGACCCGGAACCGGAGAAACGACTGAATGAGTTTGGGTTTGGATTTGGATTTGTCGAGGTGAGTAAGGTGGGCTTCGAAGAGAAGTGAGGCCGAGTTTGATTTCGAGCTTCCTCATGTTCTGTCTTCTCTCTTGAAGCTTGAAAGTTGATCTTCGAGGAGCCACAGCTTCTCCTGGAAGTGATGATCTTGGAGAGAACCTCGCTGGAAGTGTTATCGGAAGTTTTTCTTGCAAATCGTCGCCAGCACCTGTGAGTTTCTGCACGAGCTCTCTGAAGGTGTGAGTGTCTGCTTGAACGAAAGTCGTTGATGTCGACGCTGTTGTTGCAATTGGTGATGGAGGTCCTGTACCACTTGTGTTCTTTTCCATTCTCTGTACTTCAAGATTCTAGGGTTTTTTACACTTCACTTCACCCAGAGAGAAAGAGAGAGAGAGAGAGAGAGATGAGGAACATAGGTAACAGGCGAGCCCTGCCGTTTATATAGAGGGGAGCTATAATGAACTTGGACAAGAGGGAGCAAGAAGACCAGCAAGACTAACGTGAGAGAAAGTGGGAGGGTCAATGCACCGTATCTAGGCCTGGATAGCCAAAATCCGCCTCTAAATTTGCATTCGTATTCGTTTAAGGATGTCTGTATTCGAAAATTTTCTTACCGAAAAATATCATTCTTCATTGCTTATTGGATTGGATTACATCTGGATAAAAAATTATCCAAATAGAGTAAAGTATTAAACATATTTTCCTCTTAAAATGGATGATAATCGGATTCGGATACCAATAATCAGATAATCGAAAATAAAATATTATCTTGTTAGAGTAAAGTATTAAACATTTTTCACAAAAAATGATTGATAATCAGATTCGGATATCGATAATAGGTAACCATAAATCGTAAATTGAAAAAGAAAAAAAACTGACAATCACCAATCAATAATTCGGATAGTTTATCGGATCGGATATCCGATAAAGTTCTGGATTCGAATTCGGATGCCTTCTCTAAATTTCTAACGGATTCGGATATCGATTGTGCTAATTGGATTCGGATTCGGATACTGGTGTATCTGAATTGAATCCAATCCATTTACAGATCTAACCGTATCGAATCGGATGTTGACCACCTGAGACACTGGTACACTTGGGTTGATGAGACTTGTGAAGCTTTTACAAGTTAGAAAATGCTAGTAAGATTGTGTGGGTGTGGATTATTTGTTGATGTGGTCTTAGTGAAATGTGAAGTAGTCTCTCATGTTTATATTATTTTAGTTTTAATATAGTTGTTCAATATTTGTATGAGATTAGGGTTGTGTTTTGGTATATGGTCAAAATTGTCTAAGAAAACTGTCCCTCTAGATTTTGTTTATGGGGAAACTTTTGATACTGAGTTCCTCCCAAAGTAAAAATATCAGCAAAATTTGCCAAAATTTGTCCGATTCAATGAGCAAAACGAAAATGGGGTGAAATCAATTTATGTTATATATTGTCGGTTTTCTGGCGAATTGACGAAATATATGCGAAAATCGCTGATACTTCACGAAAAATTGCTAAAATCTTCGGCAAAATCCATGGTCGTTGCTGCCTCATCCTCTTCTTCGCACTCGAGTTCTTCCAAACTTCTCCCCAAACCTGGCAATTGTACCCTGGACTACACTTCTAAAAATGTCGAACTTCACCTGAAAATGTGTATGCATCTCTGAAAATGTTAGCAAACAATCAGTGAAACTTGTTGGTTCTTCAGGTTTCGCCAAAAAACGAATCGGCAAATCTCATCGGAATGTCGCACCTTGGTTCCTCCTTTATAGATTGATCTCTTGCTTTACCCCCCCCCCCCCCCCCCAATGTCCTGTACACACACAGTGGTTGTAGCATATAAGGGTTCTTGTGATGGTTGAGTTTCACCTCAACTCTCAAGGCTTCATTGTGAGACACAAGTGGTAATTTTTTAGGTGAAAATAATGATTGTTAATTAATCACTCATTCATTATTCCATTGATTAAGTAATAGTTAAGCAAGAAACAAAAAGACATGAATCACTTTATGGATTGTCAACAGTACAAATCAGACAACTCATTATTATATTTAATTTACTGTTCATTGACAAATATAATCTCCATTATTTAATAGTTAATCACTCATTCCATTTAATTAAATCGATTAACCATTCATAGATTTTAATTGGTTACCTACTAAGTAGTTAGTTAAACAAGCACCAAACAGAGTGTCAGATCCGAGTTTGGAACCATGAGTACACTCTGGTCCCCCTTAAAAGTGAAAACCCTAAATTTCATTTCCAAGTTGTTCTTATTATTAGATATGATAGCAGAGAATCCTTACTTTAAAAATGCTTATAAGAAGGTCTTGTAAGCGATCATTTTCCATTAGAAATTTAGAACCATTCCCAACCCCTTCTCCCCTTTCCACCATTATCCAATCTCATCTCTTCTTCTCTCTGGAAAGATTTCCTTTTCTAGTGTAGCTTGCTTTGATCCTTGTGGAGAATCCAATCCAGCATTAGCTGAGAGTGATGACCGTTTCATTCTTCCTTTTTGTAACTTGGATTCAATTTGTCCACTTGGATACCAACCAAATAAAGGTGTATAACTAACAAACAGTATATATACTTATTCTTCCCCGGTTGGGCCAGACCAAATCTAGTCAGATTCCTGATTGTGACCCGGTCTGGAATTTGGTTCGGTAGGATTGGAAAACTAATTGAACCGAACAGTATAAACCAAACCAAACCAATCCAAACCACTTCCCTCCCATGATGAAAGTGATGGATACACTAATTCGTCTTTAGAACTGAAATCAAAGCAAATTAGGTATTAACATAAATTAGTTAAATTCCTTATAAGGTTTTCTTATGAAACTCAAATTAAGAATGAGTTTGGAAGATAGTTACCTAGAAGAAAAGGGAAATGCATATAATACAGAACAAAAAGCTTTATGTTGGGAGGAACATTTCCACTGGTGTCAAAAGACTCAAGAACACTCTACCCTTTTTCAATTTTCCTTCCTCATTTCATTTACTCCATCTTATGTTTGTTAATATATCTTGAGAGGTTACTTTTAGTATTAATATTTAAAAACCTACAATATTCAAATGTGCTAATATTGCTTGATGTTCTTTAAACAATTTTTTTGTAATTAAAAAAAAAAATGCTTGGATAGAATAATTTTTTTTACATTTAAAAGGTTTATCATTTACAAAAATATATTAATTATTTTATAAATTTACAAAATACAAGTCCCTAAATGTATCTGACTAAGAATCAACGATTTTCTACCCAAGGAAGAACAAGAACCCATTTGCTTCTTCTTCAAAATCCAATGTGTTTTCTTCCATTAAAGGATTAACTTCAAGAATAAAGAATTCATATACTCTAGGCGTGGATTAGCGTTTGGCGAGTTCAATTATTTAAGAAGGGCTAGATTATTAAGATTTGAAACCGAGTACAGGAATGGGTAAGGCTACTTACCATGAGCAAAATTTTCATTTAGAAGTGGCCAGATTCCGAAGAGTTTTCCGTGAAGTGAACGAGAAAGACATCCAATAGATCCTCATTTCTTTTCACATAAATTTATCCCTAGTTACTTTCTCATATTTCCATTCATATTTATTCTCTAAAGTCTTCTCTTTTATTCCTTATTTTCCTTCTTTTCATTCCTCACACCTCTCACAAACAGTGTAGGTGGTTTGGGAAATTTGGGAAAATACAGCACACAGTTGAAGTTTTCCTAAATCTTGTTCACTCTCACTTTCTCATTTTTTTTTTCTATCTCAAATTTTCTGGTATTCTATTTAGAAAATCTTAGAAAACCACAAAGGCATGAACTAATTGAATATTTTTTATTTTTTCAATTTAATTACTAAACCAAATTTTTTTCTTTCTGTTATCTAATTATTTAAGTAATAGTTATTCTGTATTTCTTTCATAATTTATATTTATCTCTCTCTTTCCTGTTATTCATTTTAGAAAAAACAAACTAATTAAAAGTTTTTAAATTTAATTATTTAACTAATTGAATTAGTTATTCTTTTCTAACATTGTATATTTATATAGTTGTATTGAACTAATTGTTCTATTAGAAGAAAAAAAGAATTATTAGCTGATGATTAGGTGATTTAATTGTTACACATCTCAAATTTACCTTTCCCACAAATGTTTTAGTGCTAGGTTTGCTTTCCTTCGAATTCATAATCATATGTTTCACTTTGATCCAAAATTATTGAAATTCCATCAATAGCTCAACTATGTTGTCTTAAATATGATTTTGAAAATAATTAGTGAACAAGCCCTAAATATAATCTCTAGGATATTCACTAAGGGCCTGTTTGGTTACATGAGTTTGGAGATTTCAAATATCTAGAGATTTTATATCTATGGAGTCATAATTCATAAAATTAACTATTTGGTTAACTTGAATCCGTGAATTCATCTGTGATTTATGTGAATGCTTAGATATTTAGTGCTTTTATAATAGGGGCAGATTCATAAATCTACAGATTCACGTTTTTAGTGTAAAAAGATATTAGATTTCATGAATTCAGAGTTCTTCACAACCAAATGGGTATAAATCTCGCATTCATGAATACAGGTATTTGAAATCTCTAGATTCATGTAACCAAACAGCCCTATATAAATGTTTTAACACTCATCAAAATCATTTAATCCTACAAATATTCTAAAAGTACAACGAAAGGAGGTGCATGAAAACTGCCACCACACTCTAGATAAACTAATTTTTTTGCGCCCTTTGCAAAGTAGTCTGCCTGAGAAAGTCTACAAGCACAAACTAAATTAAAAGAAAATTATGAAATATGGCTCAGGACTTGAATGAGGGCTTTGCTGTATAGAAGACTAGACCTGTATCTAGAAGCTGAAACAAATAAAGCATAGTTTGAGATAGAGAGGGTACAGAACCTGAAAATAAGCACGAATTTCAAACATTCTAAAAATTCCAACAAAGAGAACTCTAAGTGGAGTAATAAAAAAGCTAAATATGGTCAACGTAGAGCTGTTCTAGTGGTTGAAACCAACACCTTTTAGTGAAGAGGCCATGGGTTCGACTCTTGCTAAGGCATATTAATATCCCATCTCCTGGCTTAATAAAGCTCATTTGTAAAAAAAAGCTACATTTGATTAAAGCTTCTAAATTTGTAGTCAATAAATTCCACCCAATCTGCTAATGAGTTAGCATGGGAGTTGTTTGTATCAATTCTAAGAATGGTTGCTCTCCAGCAACTTTGAACCTGTGGACAATGAAGTATATATGAGGTGAGTAGAGGATTCAACTTGTGACAAACATAGCAAACATTTATATTCAAGAAGGCCTTTTGTGTTGGGTTACCATCTATAGGTAATTCTCCACTAAGAAGTGCTTGACCTTTGGTAAGGTTGATCTTTTCCCATTCCAGTTGGCCCGAGGAAGATGATGGACACTCTCATTTGAGGGTAAAGCTAGGTGATGATATGCAGTTTTAACATTAAAGATCCCATGCCTTGTTTCCCTCCACACCCAGAAGTCTTTCGTGTCCAAAGAGAGGATGAGAGGGTTTGGATTGCTTTTTCCTAAAACTAGAGTGAAAATAGTTCTAAGCAAAAGCCTCTTCCAACTTTTTTTAATCCAATCCATGAGATCATGCACCAAATAAGGGTTTTGTGAGGTGAATACTCCCAAGGGCTCAACTTCAATGCTATACAATTAATGCAAGAAAAAAATCGTCTGCAGTGTAAATCTTCTGCAATGTACAACGGCGCAGTTTCTCAAGATGCCACGTGTAAAATATTTATCCTACCGTTGAAATCGTCGGCGACACATTTCTCTAAAATTAAATCCGGTTTCTCGGGTTTACCTTTTGCGCCCCAAAGAAACACTTGAAACTTTCTCTCTGTAAAATTTGTTCATATCTGTGACAGCAGGTTTCTCTGATATGCTAGTTCGGCTTAGCTTTTGGGATTATCAGTTAGAACAAGAGAGCTAGAGAAAATCATAGCACAGGAATGAGTTGTTGAAGAAGGTATGTACCTCAAGAAAACATCGTTCTACCATATATCTCACTGCCCTGTTTACGATGTATTTTCATCC